>NC_064816.1:36300969-36558469 GCF_023721935.1 Panthera uncia
AAGAAAGAAAGAAAGAAAGAAAGAAAGAAAGAAAGAAAGAAAGAAAGAAAAGAAAAGAAAAGAAAAGAAAAGAAAAACTCTGAGAGCACATGCTGGGGAAACCTGGGGAGATTCTCCTGAGGAAGTGCTAATGAACCTTGAAGGACCCTGGGGTACCCAGAGGGTACCCACAGGATGAATGCTGTAGAAAACGTTTTACTCACGTAGTTTTGACCCTGAGCTTTCCAGACCATCTTAGTCCTTAACTCTTCTGCAGACCCCCCAAATTCACCCCATCAGTGTTTATGCATTCATAAGTGACTTTAGTTGAATAGCGTACTTCCGTGCCTTTCCCACGCTTGAGATGCATCGCTTTTTCTTTGCCCCTAGTGAAGGTTGATATTTTGCAACCATTTCTTCTCAGCATTCTGTAAACTAACATTTTTCTTTGCTTGTGTGTCTTTTATGTAAGAATTGATTGCGCATCCTGTTTTCCCCTTACCTGGTTTCTCCTTATGATTCTTTTCTGGCTCAGGGCATTTACCTGCCAGCTCTGTCCCTGTGACTTTTGGGGCTTCCTTTGTACTTCGACTCCACCCATCAACCAGTATAATAATATCTCCTATTGCAGTAAGTATGTCAGATCATGTAAAGCAGCTAATTCCTCCAGTTCCAAAAAGGTGGGGCTTTTAAAGGATTCTCTGTGATTTTTCTATATTTGCCTTTGTGAAATTAAATCATTTCAATTTGCGAAACCGGCTAATAATGATTAATACAAATATCAAATCATCAAATCTAATGAGCATGCCTTTCTTCCATAAAATCAAAGCTTGCACATGTAGTTGAAGAGTGTAGAGCCTGGCATTAGTGCTCATTGAAGGCACAAAAAGTTTTCAACCATCTCAAAGAAAGCATCAGTATTCCTTTTCAGTGCGGTGCCTTATGAATCCTTATGTTTAGAACACTTCTCCGCTGGAATAAATCTTATAGCTGATTATCACAGCAGTTGGCCTGATGCCAAAAGCAATTCTGGGAACAGTATTCAATCAACGTGTAAACCAGTGAAATGCCAGGAACTTTTGGAAGACCAAGAAGGGTGATTAGTTATTGAAGAATAAACATAGTAAAACATTAAGCATACTCTCTCAAACAGTGCAGAAAAGAATTTTCCATGAGTTCATATGAATATAGACCTGGTTATATTTTAGGATGTGGGTTCCACCAGATGATTTATATTTTGTTACATTGTTGGAGAACATTTAACTAGCACAAAGTATGTCATTTAGAGTTTAAAGGAAATAAACACTCCTATTATTCAAGGTAATATGTTTAGAATACCACCATCAACATATACTTTTATTTATAATATAATAAGAAACTTGATATAGAAAAATAAAAACAGCAATAAATCGATGAAAGTAAAAGCACAGGAGCTGAAAACCGAGCATTTTGACTGTTAACAATCAGCTAAACACAATGTTAAGTTGCCATGTTGCAGTATCTTTAAATAGAGAAAGAACCCCTGGGATATGTAGTATATATGTGGGCCATATTATCCAACTGCTCTGGAATATATTCCATTTGGATTCTAGAATATTTTAAAATTCTAATAAAACTCTTAATGGAAAAAAAACCGTTGCCTTAAGGCACGAGTTCATAGTGTCCTAAAACTCAGGCTGGGGATGGAATCCCCTGCATTGCAAGGAAGGGGGCGCTCGCCTGACTGGCTCCTGAGCAAATGAAGTCCATGGGCAAAGACACCCGACTGCCCATGAGAGAAAGCATACCTTTTCCTATTTTATGACTAATTGAAAATACTTTATTGTTATTCTGATTTTCCACTTTGAAAGTTATGCTGGCGTGCGTAGCTTCACATGTAGATTTTCAGATGGAAATTGGCATTTTTAATTCTGCATTTCGTTATTGCAACGCCACTTATCCAACACATGCATGTGAAATGGGCCAGGACCATTCCGCTCATTGGTAATCTTTAAAGCGTATGTGCAAACACCAAACAATGACTTAGCTTGTGATAATCATGTGGGGAAAAAAAAGGCGGAAATTAGGCATTCGTTCCATTGTTTATTACATTCTCTTTTTAAAGCTTAATTTTCGGTTAGAGATGCAATGCATACTTGGGCACGTGCACTGATGCACACAAAGAAACATGCAATGCCTTCATTGCTGTCAAAGCAAATATTTTACCTACTTTTGCTTAAGAGTTCATTTAGCAAAATAAGGTATAAATCTTTTTTTTAAATAAAAACATGTGTCTAAAAATCATGAACTGTGCCAATACATGACAAAAATCAAGCGGATATTATTTAAAACGGCATGTAAATGACCCTCAGTGGTATATATCATGGTGAGGTTTATGCACCACCATACAAAATTCTGGAAAAGGTACAAAAGCAATATTTATGTATAGTAATATTTTAGGAACCAGCATATTAACTGAAAATTGCAAAGTGGATTTACAGTTCCGACTAGGCAAAGTGTTTTCTGGCTTTCTAGGATTTGGGTATTGTCCTAGTAGCTGACTTTGTTCATTCCTAAAAGTTCCATCGTTTGTCAATTTTTCTTGAAATCAATTATACATGTCAGGTGTACGTCAGGTGTCCCGAAGGGGAAGAGAATTCACCCAGCATATGGGCACTCATTGACACATACATAAAAGGGAACATTTGCAGATGTTTTGATAATGCAAGGGTTCAAATCATTTGTCCTAAGGCAGTATTTGTAGTAACACTTTGATCAGTTTCACGGTGGTTAGACTATTTTCCCTGCAGAAATTACCACATGACCCCAAAGGACAAGAGAAATATTATGTGAGAAAATTGGAAAACATCCGATTGGCATGTTTCAGCAAGTAGACCAGAAATGAATTGTGTTCAATCTGATTTCAACTACTTAATGTAATACGTTTAATACCACAGTGTGTTGAGAGAAGCCAACAGATAAAACCCACATAAATCATACAAATTGCTTTCCTGCAACAATATTCAACAGACTTTTAATTGTGATATCTTTTCTTCATAGTTGTAGTTCCTTGCTTTCTTACAAATATTAGCATTTGCAGGATGGTTTATGTTTTATGTACACAGTCTTACTCTTTACCTGAAAAAATCGTTTATTGAATTCGTTCTTTACCTGAAAAATCTTTATTTGAGAAAGAAGAGAGTCCTGGAAAATAGAGGACTACATTACTTTTTTTGTACCCTGACAGCTTTCATGGTATTAATTTGTTAAAAAGATAATATAATAATCACCTCAATTTTCTTAGAGTGTAGAAAATTATTATCACGGAGTTTCACATTAAAATATTAAGATGGGTTGTCAGGTACAACCTCTTCTGTGATTTCAAAGAATTTCCAAAAACTTGGAGTAATGCAGAGTTCTGAATATCCATGCTCCCATTGACCCGTCCTTGCTGGTTCAGAAAAGTAAAAGGAGGCAAGACCACGCCTTCTACTCCTATCTCTCACCTCAGGATTTGATCAGCAGTTGATTTACTCTTCTGGTGTTTAAAAAAAAAAAAATTAATCTTTATTTATTTTTGAGAGGAGAGAGACAGAGCGTGAGCAGGAGAGGGGCAGAGAGAGAGGGAGACCTAGAATCCGAAGCAGGCTCCTAGCTGTCAGCACAGAGCCCAACACGGGGCTCGAACCCACAAACCACCTGAGCTGAAGTCAGACATTTGATGGGCTAAGCCATCCAAGAGCCCCTCTTTTGTTACTTTAGATATATACAAACAATCCTGTTCACCCCAGTGAATATTACTTTAACATGTTCTGGTCTTATAAAAAGTGAGTCCGTATATTGGGAAAATTTGTTCAGTGAGCAAATTGCTACCACCCTTGTCCTATGCACGATTATTACCCTCTTTATGTTTAACCCATACAAACTTGTTTTATAACATAAAAAGTAATTTTTAAAATGTTATTTAGACATATTTTTTCCCTTCTCCTTGTCTGCCAAAGACAGAACGCTCAGTCTTTTTTCCAAGAGATGTACATGTTCCAGTTGTTGTTGTTGCTGTTGCTTTAAAACAGTGTGAAGAACATTATTATATTAATAGGGCACATGGGTCCTCAGTCAGTTAGGTGTCTGACTCTTGATTTTGGCTCAGGTCATGATCTCACAGTTCGTGGGATCAAGCCCCACGTTGAGCTCTGTGCTGACAGTGTAGAACTTGCTTAGGATTCTCTCTCTCCCTCTCTGCTTCTCCCCCACTCACGCTCTCTCTCAAATAAATAAACTTTTTTTTTAAAGAACATTATATATTTATAATCCCATATTATTGGAAAAAATATTTTTTATGCGCTATAATTTCACAGATTTTCTGTTTTAAAGAATTTGTTTAGTTTGAGTTATTTCTATTGGGAGTGCCTAAAATATTTATTTCTAAGCACGAATGAAGCTCACTTTTACAAATGATGTCACAAGTAAAGTGGGAAATGAAGTTGTTGGTGGTGAATGTAGAATGACTGTAAATAAATGCTCAATTCAATTTTGTTTTCAACAGTTGAATGCATCAAACGCAATTTATGGTGTTTCATAGAGTAGTGTAGAGCCATTTGATTTTTTTTTTAAAAGCTTGATACCTCTGTGTACAAACCCCCTTTGGTTGCATTGAATTTCTTAGCCAGTTAGTTTTACTCTATAGGTATCCTGCTCTAGATCTTTTTTTTTTTAATGTTTATTTTTGAGAGTGGGGGAGGGGCAGAGAAAGTGAGGGAGACACAGAATCCAAAGCAACCCCCAGGCTCTGAGCTGTTAGCACAGAGCCCCACGCAGGCCTCCAACCCAACAAACCATGAGATCATGACCTGAGCCGAAGCCGGACCCTTAACCAACTGAGCCATCCAGGTACCCCTTTTATGTGGTTCTAAAGGCCTATCAGTGAGGCATGGATCTTAAAAAACCTAGCATTATCTTGCTCCTCTGAAGATGATTTTTAAAAATAAACAATAAAAATCTTTATGTTGCTAGAGGATTTTAGTCATTTATTTAAAAAAGGGTGCTGTTGGGGCACCTGGGTGGCTCAGTCAGTTAAGCGTCCAACTTCAACTCAGGTCACGATCTCGCAGTCGGTGAGTTCGAGCGCCGTGTCGAGCTCTGGGCTGATGGCTCAGAGCCTGGGGCCTGCCTCGGATTCTGTGTCTCCCTCTCTCTCTGCCCCTCCCCCGTTCATGCTCTGTCTCTGTCTCAAAAATAAATGTTAAAAAAATTTTTTTTAAAAAAGGGTGCTGTGTTTACTATTTTTTATTGTGCATAGATTTTTTATAGAAGAGCTTTTTATCAAAATCATATTATTGCCAGGATTTTTTAAGTCTTCTGTTAAAAATCTAATTTTCCTGAATTGTATTAGTTCTCTCTGATTTTATCCACATACACAGATCAAAATTAGGTTGTCTGGTCCTATTTTGGAATGTTCATTTACACTGTAGACACTCCCTAAGTGACAGCCCTTGAGAGATTTATGTTTAGAGGTCTTAAATACATGGATTATGTACTCTGATTTAAATCTTTGAAATTCTATTTTTTTTTTATATTTCATCTTGTTAAATGCTTTTGTTAAGAGGAGGTTGTTTAAGAAAGTATTCATGATAATTAACTGTTCATTTTTAAAGCTTTTTTTAATACATTGCCTAAGATATGGATATTTGAAAAATAATGTTTGGAAGAAGCTGGAAGATACAGAAAATGACATCTGATTGCTTACCCTGGAGTTTGCCTAACTCCCAGCGTAAAACCCTTTATGTGAAACTTCAAATAGTTTTTATACTGCTAAGCCTGAAACCACTCCATTGTTTTGTTTTGTTTTTTCTCTTCTTGAAACGTTGCAGTATTGTAGGAGGAATGGAGACGGTGACATCATTTTCCGGGTTGGAGAAATAAGGGCACATACTCAGACCTAATCCATGCAGCACATACCTGATAAAAGCGGACCTGATTGTATGTTTCACATTGTAATGGTTCAAATGTTACCATAAAAGCCCTTCTCAAAAACCCGTTCCTTTACACTCATGAGGTGCTTCTTTATATGTTTTGGATGAGTTATTTAAACAAGTAATGTGGCTTTAGGACAGGTGACATTCTGAAGGTACAGAAGCCTTAATTCAGTGAAAATATGTATCAGGATTAGAAAGTGGTCAAATTCTTTATCTGGGTCTGGGGAATACAGGATAAACTACTCTGGTATTGTTTGTCATACCCTTCAGGGGTGGCCACACTTTCTTACTGTGTGAGTCTTAGGCAGGATTGTTTCATGGAAGTCCTCATTTTCAACCTTTTATTGAAGTTTCTTTTTCTACAAAATTTGTGATGACTCTGGCTTTGACCAATCAATCCAAGACGAGCACTTGAGAGATGCATAAATGATCCCCCTCTCTCATACGTTGGTGGTTAAAATGTCCATAAAGAGCTTTTCACCTGTCTCGTCTTCCTTCCTTGATTCTCCAGGGAGAATCTGGTTCTTCTGACTGTTTTCATTCCCAGTGGGGGATTTATCAAATTACCATACATTTATTCCTTATATGTGAGAATATTGACTTATCACAAATAAAGGGAAGCCCTCGGCTCTATCTAGTTTAGCACGGTTATAAAAGAAGGGATTCAGACAGGCATTATAATATTGTGTCCTGTGGCACCAAGCCCAGTAATCAGCAGATGGGGGGCACTGAACACAATCATCAACACATTTATCAGACGTGAAAATAATACAATAGGAAGAAAAAGAGATAAAATCAGAAAGCTGAAAATTCAAAGGTAAAACTATTTTGGTTTTACTGTTGGATGGAAATGGAGAGGAAGGTTATTGTGTCTTGCTCTCTGCACAGCGCAGGGTTTTCCTGGAGTGTCCACAGTTCATCAGAGGCCCTCAGACTTGAGCATAGCCAGAAGGAGAGTGAACCAAACAGTAAGGACCTTTGAAAGCTTCTAATGTGAGGAATGGCTAAAGATGTTGGGATGTTTAGCTTGAAGAACTCTAGGAATTTGATATCTGTCTTGATACAGCATTTGACATCATAAAACTGGCTCATAACCATGCATGCAGTCTGTCTTATTAGCCCCTACTTGAGAAAGCCGTAGCACAGAGAAGTTGAGTAACTTGCCCACAGTTGCACAGCTAATCCCTCCTTTTGGAAGAGTACCATAGAGGAAAGATTGCTAACAAACAATTTCACACTAACAATGAAGAAATGAAATTTACTGTGATACTGTGCCTGCCCCCCACCTCTCTAATCCACTCACCTAGCTCCTGGTCTTTCCCTCAAGCATTACCTGTTGAACCTCACCTTAATCTCTTTTGTTTTTGAACTTGTAACTCCTCATAAGAGCTTCTCAATGAATATTGCTAGAATTGCTCATGTTTTAGTGGCCTCCGGTAATTAGAATTTACTTGAGATATGCATTTTTTTCCAAGTGAAAAAAATAATGTAGTAATTTTATACATATGAATCTTCTTGGCAGATATACCTTCAAGACCTTATACCTGCTTTGGGGGATGAACTGGGTCATGAAGTAGGACAGAGGGAATTTAACAGTGTCATGAAGGCAGCGTTGCTTTGTTTAAATAGAAGTTAGTAGCCCAGAAGCTTTGGTTCTTGGCACTTCTGAGCTTTTCCAAAAACAGTTCTTGAATCATCCATAAGTTACTGTTGCCCCAAGGAAAAAAAAAATACATTTAGTCAATCTACGTAAATGCCTATTTATTGTATTGCCATGTCTGGGGAGAAAAGGAAAAAAGGAAAGTAACAGTCGTTTTGCTCCAGAGAACGTTAATTATTTATCCTGATACAAACATAATTACCTGGCAGTTCATGGAAAACAAAAATGGGACATTAGAAAGAATGAAATAATTAAAATATATTGATAATGAGCACACACTGCTATATTGACCCAACGATGGTTAAGATATCAAAGATGTATGCTTCAAAAGGGTATTATTTTGTAATTAAAAAGAACTGTAGAAAAAGAAACTGACGACACGATAATTATACAGTGCATTCGGCATAGCTGTCAGTGGAAATGCCATTTAAGGAAAATAATACCATGTAAAAAGAAGTTAATGTGGAAAAAAAAACTGAAAAGGAACTTACTGTTGATACAAGTAGGATCAATTATACATGTCTGGAAGGCGATAGTTATTTATGATAAATTTTTAAATACTAGGCACTGGATAGAGTTACGTGATCAACATCTTGTTTTCGTTGGAGGTGGAAGGTTCATCACTTCCCATATTTATCATCGCTGACCTTTGCTTCCTAGATACTCTTCTATGGAAAATGTATTATGGCCATGATCACCATTCTATTTTTTTCTCAATTTTTAAATTTGACCTTCTTTGAGAGTGATAGTCCCTCATTAAGAGTGGATATGTCATTGCCCTCATCAAGCCGAGGAACCCAGTACTACTTATAATTTCAAAGGTGCAAATGCTTGATTTCATCAAACCACTGGGGAAGAAGAACTCGAAGCCTCTCTTGGCGCCCCTCAAGGCAAAAATTCTTTTGCTCTTTCAGCTTCCTTCCAGCTGGGTGGGCATCCTCTTTGTGGGAAGTAATTGCTACAAACTCAGAAGGAATGAGTGGTTTGGACCAACCAGTGTCTAGTCTTTTTGATGATTTTGAGATTAAGCCAGAATACTTTTTCTGGAGGGAAAACATTGAGACCTATAAGCAGCTAGCCACGTATGCCAACAGTACTGACTGATCCCTTTAAACTGCATTAAAATGTTTAGAAATGAGTTTAGAGCATTCTAGGAATCCAGTAATAATTTTGCATAGTCTGATATTCATATTTGCTGCTGCTTTAATCAAGGCACCGTATAGAGGTCAACTTCTGCTCCCCTGAAACACAGAATGCATTTTCAACTATCCCTGGTCTCCGTGCTTCCACAAGTAAAGCCTTCCCTCTTCAAAAACAGCGAATCAGGTAATGTCTGGTTTTAAGATGGACCTCATGGAAGGCAGGCTGTTTTTAGAGGTGGAATTATGACCACCTATAGACTGGTAGGATTTAATTCAATCTGCTGAGCCCTACTGTTTTGAAGACTGGCATGGCGTATCTTCCAAGTGGAGCCAATTCAATAATTACTTGAGTGTTGGCTGGGTACTAAACCTGATTAGGGTAGTGGGAGGCTTTAAGATTGGCCAGACCAGTAAGTGTAGGACCCAGCACAGACCCTCCAGGGTTCTCCCATACTTGGTACAAGCACTTAGTTCCTTGCTAGGCTTTCAGTTCCTGGCACAGATACCCCAGTTGTATAGAGGACTTCCTTCCCACTCTGCAAATGCCAGGCTGCTCAATTTCCTCCCCTCAGGTACACTGCTCTGTCACAACTGTGACTTTATTTCTGCATTCCTTGGATGTTTTGTTACTGTTTCATAGACCGCCTCCCAATGTCTGCAGCAGATTGCACAGGAGGAAGCTGTGTTTCAGCTTCCACTCTGGGCACCTGGGCACAGAGTTAGCAATCAGTCCACATTTATTAAGGAAGGGAAGAAAGGACAAAAGGAAGGGAGAAGGAGAGGGATTAATAAAGTCAGGGAGATCACCCAGGGCATTGTTTCACCAACCGGGCAGCAGATTATCTAAAGGTATCTTATTGGGAGGAGAAAGACTTCCCTAAACCATCCCTCCCAAATTTAATAAAAATTCTGACAAAAATAGAATTCAGCATACTTCATATCCACTTACTTTCATGCCCAAACATGCAGGAACTCATGTCATTAAGATAACAAATGCCTTTCTCAGGAGAAAATGCTTTGATGATGCTTTTCCTCACATTTTCCTGATTGTTAAAGAAGTCTATGTTCAATGTCAAACATTTGGAAAATACATAAAAATAAGAAGATGAAAATTAAAATAGGTCATAATCCTACTACCCAGGAAGAGTTATTCTGAATGTTGGTATTTTTCTTTTTTCAGGTTTTTCCCCCTCTGTCTATGTCCTATTCCTAGTTGAGACTGCATAGTATATACGAAATTTTGATTTTTTTCCACTTAGCATAATGACATAATTTTACCCTGTCAATGCTTACTTAATCAGTCCTCTGTTAATAATCATGAATATTGTTTCCATTTTTTCACCATTATAAATAATGCTGCAACGAACTTATTGATAAAAACAGGATAAAAAGATTTCCGAGAAACCCAGCATTTTATCATTGTGTGTGCATTCAGTCAGGTAAAAGTGACTGTTCATCCTTCAACTTTAAATTATCCAGAAAAAAAATGAAATATCAAAAAATAAAAAAGAATTAATAATCAAAACCAGAAAAGTTTTGCCTAACATAGCATGCGTTGTCTCAAATGCAACACTTGAAATGCATTTGGTCTCTCTTCATACTGCTCACTGCATCGTCTCAGCCAAACAGTGCAACTCAATACTTAGTGAAAAGCAGTCCTACTTTGTGTGTGATGTAGAGGTATAACTTTCTTTTCACTGGGATTGGTTTTGTTCCTGTGTTTCAGGTGAGTTTTGTTGTGAGGAATAACTGGAGAAAAGCAGGCGTGAAAATGTGACTTTTTTTCCCCCACAGCACGAAATGGACCCCTATGACTGCCCCTCCAGGAGATTTTTTTCCAGGAGTTCTATACCCCACCTGCTTCCTCCAGTCAGACATAACACCCAAACATCATGGTCTCAAATGGCTATTTTGTTTCTCTTGCCAATCTGCCCCAAAGTGGATTGTATAGCCTGAGCTGATAGTCATAAATAAGTTGAGGGTTCATAAATGCTGTAAAAGCATCTTTGAAATGCACAAACCAGAACGCTGGCGTTGAAACGGACGCTGGAGCGGGGGTGGAAAGCTCTGAGCCCTGGGTAGCGTTTTTGACCCCAGCTGGTCAAATACAACAGGAATTTGCCTGTGGTGCTCATGGAGAATGAAATATGGATAGTTTATATTACAGTAGGTTACCGTAGATAGGTTTCTCTGATCGTGACTCTCATATGCCCTACAGCTGTGTAACAAAGACAGGTACAAATAAACCCGGGTTATGCATGTGTATGCCTTCCTCGTTCTGTTTATTTGGGTGAACTTTGGGGCCCCCAAGCCCTTCGGAAGCCCCAGTATCCTGCTTTTACTTAGTCAGTGTTTCTCCAGGTCGTGAGAAGGAGGCTTTGCTTGCCCTTGAAACCTGCCTGGTTTTTGAGAAAGAACGCGTTTACAGAAGACCGAGGGACCAGCATCTCAGCGATTAAATCAGGAAACCAGATTTGAAAAGGACGAAAGCTCCCCGGGACTTGAAAGTCTCTTCAGTGTTTCTTCACAAATGGTCAGTGAAAACCAAAACCAAAACCAGAAAAAAAAAAAAAAAAAAAAAAAAAACCCACCTCTACCCTTGTCCCCATCCCCATTCCACGCTTAAAGGGAGAAGCTCAAGGAAATTCGCGAGAAATCATTGCTTTCACTGTCACCACGCTTTCCCCCTCGTGATCGCTACTGAAAAGTTGAGCGGGAGAGGCTTAAAGCCTGAACCCCAAACTTTGTACCCTGAATCGCAATAATTCATTCCCCTCAAAACATCACGCGTGAAGAACCGAGGCCAAAAGAAAAGACTAAAAAAGACAACTGCATGATCCCGGTCGTACTTAGTTTCGCAAACACCTCTGTAACCTAATTAGGTTTTCGTTAAGGTGTTTCCGGGGAATCTTTTGAAAAGCCTAGGAAACGTCCTTCCCTCCGCAGAGTTAGACGTGGATTGCCGAAGGTGATTTTTTTTTTTCCCCGACACATCCCGCCCATTAGGGGGACACAATTTGTCTTTGTGTCAGAAGGAACCCCTTGCACAACCCGGGGCGAGGCGGTGGACCAGCAGCACACACTTGCCTGGAGTCTTACCTGGAGACATGGCTGTGCTTCTGTTACGCAGGCTTCAGCTGTATAAATACACCGTGCCATCTGCACATGGCAGGGGAATTGAGCCCGTGGAAGCTCAAGACCTGTGTCAGTGTTTTCACAGAAGGACTGTTTATGAACAGATGTTACGTGGTGTTTTTCACAGAAAATGGACCCTGGAGAGCCCAAATGCCTATCAATTACCGAGGTATTATGTATAACAGCAATTGTTAACCTTGAGAATGATACTTTTAAAGTTCTCGGCCAAATATTTTCGGCTGTGACCACTTTTCTCTGTGTCAAGTGCAAGACTCAACCTTGTGTCTTATGCAAAGTACCCGCCGTAAGGGTCTTGGGAGAGCGCGGTTTTTCTCGCAAACCAGACAGGCTCCGTGCTAAAGATGCTTTCACGATCAGAAAGCCTTGCCTGGTGTATCTACGAACCGCTGCGGTCTTCTCTTTTCTCTCTTCTGGTAGGAGAGGGAAAAAAAAGGAAGAAAGAAAAGAAAACCACAGAATTGAAAGGCCCCTTAGATTTTCTTTTTATCAAGTTTTCTCTGCCTTTTCCGTGCCCGGTGAAGAAGATATTTAAATTGTTCTAAATGTTAATTATGCCCCGGACAGTTAGGCATTCAGGGTTCTACAAAATAAATTATTTTCTATAGCGTGCTTCCTGGATTAAATCTCAAACACCTACCGTGAGAGGAAGGTCCAGAACGCTATAGACACAGTGTGCCAGAGATGGAATTATCTCCGACAGCAACACCAAAAGCATCGAGGCCCCTTTGTGACCTGTTGACAGACACCATGTTTTGCATAATATATATATTTTCATTTTCCCTTAGCTTTCTTATTATTTATTCAATAAATCCTTTTTTCTTGCTGACAGCAGTTGTATTTATAAAGCTAAATCCAACACAGCAAAATGTTCATCACTTTATAAACTAAATGCTAATGTTTTATTTATGTGCAATGAAGAGAGAAAAAAAGAACTGAATTGATGTTTACCTAACAAGCGGCACCAAAGTGCAGTACCATAATAGTAGAGTTCATAAGCATTCTGGCTTGTAATTTTGGGTGTCAACATTTGAATTGCAGAAAGAGTTTATGCAGACATAGCACGTACCCAAGTGCAGTTTAGATCCACATCTATAAAAATAACATCTGTTTAAGCATACATTACATTTAAAAATAACTGTACAGTGATCAGCTGGTTAAGTACAGTTAACCAGATGTCGTTTTAAAGGGCCAGATGGAACCACGAAACTAAGATTGAAAAATTAAAAAATACTGTGAAAGGTCAAACCAATTAAGCAACCTGTTTTGTTGGCATGTAACAGTTAAAAAGTAAGTGAAACTACTTAAGGAGTGAGCAGCGGGAAGATGTGCCAGGGAAAACCAGGTCCTGCCCCTCGGAAGACCAAGAAAACTCCTCCAAATGGAGCTGCTCACTCACTTACTGGAATTCAAAGGAACTCAGCCCGGCAGCGCAAATGGCAAATTTTCCTTGCTGTGATCCTGAAGTGCCTGAGCCATCTTTTCAGTGTATGTTTTCTAACAAAAATGAAACTTCGGGTAGGAAGTCACAGGATACAAATCAATTTTCCAAACACACGCCCTCCCCTCGGGGTCAGCGTTTCTAAACGGCCAGTGGGCCATTTCGTCCTTGAGACTGAACATGTTAATATAGGACTTGCTACATCTGACCCTTAAGAGTGAGCAATCACATACCATTCTAGAAAGCTCAAATAAAATCACTTTTTCTTTTTCTCGTCCCAGATATCTCATAGGAGGAAAGGATGCAGCAAATATTTACGGACTATCTGCGATGAGGCAGGTTCTGCTACAAACATGCTCACGTGTATCAGGGATCACAAATGGAGGCTCCCAGGGCTGATGCGGCCTGCAGATGTGTTTTGTTTGGCCTGCACCGTGCTTCAAGTTTGAATTAATGGCCAACGTCTAAAAATTGGGAGGCTTCACATAAAAGTCCGGATTTCCAGCTTCCCGGAAAAATCTGGCAATGCCAAGTCCCCATTTTTTTTTCCATTGCAAAAACTGGCTACAGGCATGTAGGAACAGCTGCCCCTTTTGATGGACACAGAGTCCCGACATTTATTACCGGGCCTGCCACTCCCTACAAAGGAGGGAACCTCAGCTACCTCCCACTGATTTAAACCCAGCCCGCTGTATTCATTCGCAGGACCCATCCGGCTTCTGTTTGAGTTTTCCACCCTAGCATTCATCCCCTTGAATTCCAACAGCATATATACGAAGCGAGTGTTGTTTGGGTACTGCTGTTTTCTTTTGGTAACAGGAAATGGGGCAAGAACCCTATTGACTCACTTGAATCGTACGGTTGGTGCCTGGCGGAGGTGGGCTTCCAGAGTGAGTCTCTTGATTCTAACGTTCGTTCTCCAACATTGCACATCTTCGTGTAGCCAAAGCACTGTAATTCTCAGTCTCAGTCCTCCACGTGGCAGTAGACATCACTCACGTGCCGTGAAATAACTTGGACTATTAGGAAACAGTGGTTGAGCCCTCACTATAGACCTTCTAGATATGGTTCCTGTCCACACATGATGAACTGTGGGGCTGAGAGTCAATGTACCAGAACTGCTATCAAAAAGCACCAGAGTGACAGAGGGGTCCCTTCTCTCCAATATGTGTCAGTCTGTTGCCTTTCCCTGGGGAGGATTCTGGAGGTGAGGAGGAGTGTGAGTCTGCATTTGACCTCAGTGGGGGAAAGCTATAGCTAAGAAGGAAAAAAAAAAAAAAACAAAAAAACATGATGTCCTGTGCCATAATTTACTTGTTTTTGTTTTTGTCTTTTTTTTTTTTTTTTGAGAGAGAGAGTATGAATAGCAGAGGGGGAGAAAGAGAGAGAGAGAATCCCAAGCAGGCCCCATGCTGTCAGCACAGAGCCTAACATGGGGCTCAATCTCATGACCCAAGACATCGTGACCTGAGCCATCCAGACACCCCCAAATATTTCTTTCTATAGGGATCCATTTGCACACTTAAAAAGTAAGGTAATATTCAGAGCAGTTTGAAGTCACTATGGTCTCATTTGAGCGTAATCATTATTTTCTTGGAGGTGAAGTGCCTTATATGGGAATGAGATGGAGAATACATTTAAGGGAAAGACAAATCATGGGGACTGAAACGTAAAAGTTTCCACCTACCTTTCCTTCACCCAACATAGAACCCATTATTCAATAGAAATAATGCTCATCTTAAAAACAAAACAAAACTGTAGAACACCTATGTTAACAGGACACACTTATGGTACTGTTGAGTAAGAACCCATATTATTGGACGCGACTCAAAAGCAACAAGAATATCCCAGAAGACACTTTGTACCAAGCATTTTAAGTATCATGAGTAAGTGATTGCTGGTGGTGAATATGTTGGGGTCAGTGCTGGGAAGAACTGACTCAGAAACCATCCAGGAGTAGCATTTTCTTGCCAGGAAAGAAAGGAAAAAAGAGAGAAAGAGAGAGAAAGGGGAATAAAAAAGAAGAAAAAAAAAGAGCGGGTTTGAGGCAGGAGAGAAGAGAAGGGATTAGAAAGGGCCAGTTAGAAAGAGTAGAAAATCTGCAATGAAACATCACCAATACCAAAGGCTTCCTATTCTGAATCCACTCCCTCCTCCTCAGTTAAATGAACTGTTAAAAGACCCAAACCAAAGCGGCAGCCACCGAGCCAACAATAACTTGGGAAGTTAGAGCAGATGGCTCCACCTCTCCATCTGATTGCAGCACATCCATAACCTCCCCTCAGCTCACTCCCGCAGCAACAGAGGAGGACAGGCGTGTGAACGGCTGACGCTCACAAGAGGAGGCCGAAAAAGCCCAGCTCAGACTTCAGAGCTCAGGCTGCAATTATAGGCCTGGTAGTGATGCCTGTGTCGACTGCTCGTTTTTCTGATTTTCAAAAATAGACTTGGGGTCTGGGTGGCTCAATCGGTTAAGGGTCCATCTCTTAATTTTGGCTCAGGTCATGATCTCACGATTCGTGAGATCAAGCCTTATGTCGGGCTCCACGGCGACCATGCAGAGCCTGCTTGGGATTCTCTCCTTCCCTTTCTCTCTGCCTCTTCCCTGCTTGCGTGGTCTCTCTCTCTCTCTCTTTCAAAAATAAATAAATAAACTTTAAAAAGATGGACTTACGAGAAAGCCGTCTTTCTTGGTAAAATTCGCGTCTTGCTGGTGAGCCTTCAAACACAGCTATACGGCCCATGGAAAGTTCTGCTTTTGTACTTGAAAACATACATCACACATTCCTTAGGCTGTACCAAGTGAAATCCAGTGAAGGAGAAAAACATCTGCACTTCTTAACTGTCATGAATCCCTGAGCTATTGTCATAATTATTTGGTGTCAAATATAAAGAGGAAGACAGTCTTCTGACCAAATCGTTGTCGAGATACTAGTTAAAAATACCACTGCTTTCCAATGCCACGCAACGTGAACAGCACATATCTATCTTCTCCAGTGGTGGTGGTAGAGATAGGCAAGCTCATGTGGTTGGATTTGGGATAGCCAAAGGCTTTAAGCAGGGTCACCCAAAACAGTAGGTGAGCCCTACACTCACTTCAGAATGTTGAGTGAGGTCAGGTTCCAGTTATTTATCTCCAGGCAACATTCTGGCCATCAGCTTAAAATGCTGCTCCTCAGGGCATTGAAGAGGAAATGAAGAAGATTTTCAGGAAGAAAAAAACCACAATGGGTCAGATGTGTAGGACTCTTGAGACCAGGAATTGAAACTAGAAGAAGCCCTAAAATGCAAGTAGGAAATCCAAAGGAGTGAAGCAAGTCTGATAGGAATTAATCGACAATGAGAGTAAGGCAGTAAATGGCAACCAACATTCAATGTCAAGGACAGCTTTAAAAAGTGGTGGGAATGATGGCTCAATAGATAGAGAAAGGTCACCTGATGACCTTGACCACTCCATCCAGGGGGTCCGATAGTACAAGGTCCTCTCTTTTCTCAGAGGAAGACAGAACTCTTTGTATGGAATCTCCTGAATTTCAATTGTTGCCAACTAATTATTTTTTAACTTTAACACTGAGGAGAAAAAACAAGTACATCCGTATGCTAAGTGCAGCTTGGGAGCTGTGAGTTTGGCTCTTGCGGTCATATTTAGGATACTTGGTTTACTTACCTCTACATGTGTGTACAAAACTATTAGAGAACACGGCCCTGAATTTGACAATAAGAGGACACAGGTTTGTTTAAACCTCAGCTTTGGATGGTATTGGCCACATGCCCTTGGCCAACCCCATTGTTCATCTAAGCATCTGCGTCCTCCTCTATGTAATAAGCAGTTACTTGTGTGTTACACTCAGGAAGACTTAAAAACCCCCTTTGCCCACACCCCCAACCTCGACAATACCAGGTAAATCTCTTATTTGTAAAACCTTTTATTCTGTAATTAGAATACTACGTTTAAAGGTAAACATATTCCTAGGAAAGACTAGGAGGCAACTTAAATTCTCACTAAGTTGCAAATATCTCACAGAAGCCCTACAAATGGTTTTATTAAGAAGAAAAGATATAGTAGGTGGCTGAAGATGACAGAGAGTGACACCAGAGGGCTATGGAAAGGGACTTTGGGGGCCCTGAAAAATCAGGCCAAACTTATTTCTCAAGGTACCTTAAAGCAGAGTCTCCCTAAAAGCTGTAGGGACTACTAATTCCCTGGGAATCAGTGTTCTAGGAACATCAACATCTGAGAGCTAGGTTAAGTGAACAGCCTGATTACAGGACTTTTCAAAACCTTTGGTTTTGCTTCTGAGCCCTGCATATCTGTAAAAGGGCCATACAGCATGCTGTATTCTTAAACCTTTGACCAAAGAACATTTTTTTCTTTCTTTTTAGGGAGCACCAAATACACCTCTTCAGAAACATGGATCCATAGTAAGGAGGTTGTAATGACTTTTACTCACTCTTAGTCTCCAAACCTATTTTACTTTTTTTTTTTTTTTTTTTTTTTTTTTAAGGATTTTCTATTTTTTTTGTATGTGAGACAAAAAAAAAAAGCATGCGTTAAATATTTTGGTTGTGTTCTTTCCAAGTATCTGGAATCAGCATCAGTGTAAACTTTGTAAGTTCAAAATTTTCTCATCAGTCGTGTCTTTATGCTTGAGTCCTAGCAAGAAATGCCTTTATTTTTGTTTTTTAATCCTATTTTACCAAGACTACACTTACTGGATTAAAGATATTAATAATATTTCTAAAAATAATAATTCATGCCAAAGCCTTGAGCTGGGACTCCGAACACATTGCCCTTACAAGGCTTCCCACGAATTATGGCAGGATTTATGAATTTAGACTTAATATAAATTTGAATTGCTTCTTCAAAGAAAGTGCATCGCTATTATTTTTCACTGTTGGTTTTTACACAAAGCAAGTTCCTGGTCACAAGATGATACGATAAATATTTAAAAATTGGAATATCTGACTTTGAGGCTAATATGGACTTCAGGTCTCATTTTGAATATTATCACCAATGAACATTCTAATGTGCTAGCATTGTTGAACATTATGGTCCTAATTTTGTTGAGGATTCCTAAAACTGTGGTTATTGACATCTGAGTCTTAATTTTCCCCTTTAATTTAACTTTTTTCAAATAGGAAATCCCAAGTAAAACAATTTTTAGAAATATGGTCAGAATTTTTTCTGCCTCCCGTCTTACACCTTTTCCTAAACAGCCTTCTGCTGTAGTGCCTCAATTGTTTTTACTGTAATTGTTTCATTTTATTTGATGTGTATGCACATAATTACATTATTCATTCATCCACAAGTACCTGGCATTTGTTCACACTTCTACTTTTCCCCTATTTGTTTTGCACATGTGAGGCTTTCCGTGTTTGAAAATACATTCCGTGAGAGATGTGTGTGAAAGGTATTTCATTAAAGTAACTTGTTTAGTTTTCGATTTGTCTGATTTACCACGCTCCCCTCTCCAGGAAAAAGAGGCTGAATTTATGTGGGCTTTTTATTAGGTCTCATGTCATTGTAATCCTTTTCTTTCAATCATAATTTTTCCATAGACATGAAAGATTTCGGCAAAACATGCTGAACAGAGAATTCACTGTGAAACACGGGTAGCTTTTTCAAAACCTAAAACAGTAAGAGTACCCTGAGAATAGAACAAAAGAAATTAAAACGCTAGATATGCCACAGTTGTCTCATGCAGCAGTTAGAAATTTAATTATTTTATCTCGTAGAATAATGTGCCCTTCAGAAATCATTTTGGACTAGATGTTTCAAACCAATGATCTGTAGTTAATTATCTTTAATAACTGTTGCACATTATGGTTAGATCTATGTTTTTGCTAAACCAATTAATAATATCTTCATTAGTATAAAGACAAGGTAGCAGGATCCTTTCATTTTTCACATTGAAAGAGTAGATATTTTAAACACTGTAATTTACTTTAGCCATACATTTCCAATGATATGACTAATTAATGAAACTTCAAAGACATAACTTCCAAAAAGCTACTTATTTTAAAGTCGTTGTTGAACATTTAATGACATTAGGTTGGGGGCACTGCTGACGCCCTAACTACCCATGGCCTGGAATTGAGTAAACCCATTTAAACTACCAAAACGTTTAATGTTTAAAAAAGAGAGAAAATTAATCGAATATTGTCTCTTTAAAGGACCTGTTGATGACACAAGAAAACATAAAAAGAATGGAGGGCCTCTCTTTCTCTCAGTGGTTGTTAACGACCGCGGGACAAAAATACCTCCTTTTTAGTTCAAAACACTGATGAACCCCCAGGATTTGTACCGATTGCAGCAAAAGGAGGCGAGCTGAGAGGGATGGTGGCTCAATTCCTGGGAGGCTGGCCTCTCCCTTTCCTTTGAAGTCCCGTTTACGCTCACATAAGGGGTGACCACAGCAGGGAAATGTTCACCATCGTTCACTAAAGCCCTTGCTCGGGTCTGATCTTGCTGTCCTAAAATCTGATCAGCTGCGCAGCTCACGTAGATCCATTATCAAGAGGGCTGGGCCAAACTCTAGAATCCACTGTCTTGCTGACTATGTGCAGGCAGAATTTGGAGGCAGGGGTGGGGAGGCAGTTGCGCAGGTGGCCTGTTTGGGTTGCCTTGGAACATGTCAGTCCACAGCTAGTTCAAAGGTCGGAAACAGGATTTTTGAAATATTATTTAACATGTACCTCAATACACTTAGAAGGGCTTGGTGATAGGGAGCTATGGTTGGTAATATCTAAGACAGCAAAAACTCAGTTTATTTACACCTCCACCTGGTTGGAAAAAAAAAAAAAATTACCTGAGGTGACGGCTAGGAATATGCCCGTTAGAGGGAAATAAAGAGAGAACTTGAAAGGAATGACAGGAAAGTTGAATGTGAGGGAATTCTAGGTTTGTTAGGCTATCGAATGCATATTAAATGTCACTTGCAGCAGCAGAGGTGGGCCTGAATCTGGCTGTGTGACGCCTGGCCGGCCAAAGCAGGAAGGGCCTTGCATCCTGCGAAACCCGTTCACCGGAAAGCAGGAAGCTCTGTTTCTCCTGTATAATCACACCAAATATATTTGATTTTCTGTTAATGACCCAAAGAACAGAATTAATGAGAGAAGAGGAACATTTCTATCCTTCTGGGATATACATTCTTCTGTCTGTTGCTATAGGAATATAACCTCTCTCATACTGGCTTACACCGAGTAGCATAGACTTCTTAAAAGGTACAGCTGGGGAAATGAGTCCTTCAATAATTTCATATGTGCTAGGACTAAAATCTTAGGGGGTTATCATATGGGATGGGGGGGGTCATAATTACAAGAAGGTAGTTTAGTCAGACTGATTTTTAATGTTTGCTTATTTTTGAGAGAAAGAGGTTGCCTGCATGAGTGGGAGAGGGGCAGAGAGCAAGGGGGACAGAGGGTCTGAAGCGGCCTCTACGGGGCTCAAACTCACCAACCATGAGACCTTGACCTGAGCCGAATGAGTCACCCAGGTTTCCCCACTGGGACTGATTTTCAAGGCCGCCAATTGACCGGCCTTACTTCTGGCCAGCTCCAAAAGAACTTCCACAAGTAAAACCTTTATATATTCCTACATTGGGCAATGCCAGACTACTTACCCACTGGGGGGGAAAAAAGCACATAAAACCCAAAATTGTATAATTCCATGTAAAAGTTGGGTGAAATAGGGGCACCTGGGTGGCTCAGTCGGTTAAGCGTCCGACTTTGGCTCAGGTCATGATCTCACAGTTTGTGAGTCCGAGCCCCGCGCCGGGCTCTGTGCTGACAGCTCGGAGCCTGGAGCCTGCTTCAGATTCTGTGTCTATCCCTCTCCTGCTCTCACACTTTGTGTCTCTCTGTCTCTCAATAATAAATAAACGTTAAAAAATTTTTAAATAAATAAGTAAAAGTTGGGTGAAATCAGTTGTAGGAATGAATCTGCTTGTTGTTGATCTGATAATTGAAGGCAGTAAGCCGGGAGTCCTTGTTGCCATATCGCAGCAAATGAGGAGAAAGAAAGAGTTTCATAACAAGAATGAAAACATTCTTATAATGAAAAGAATGAAAACATTTATAATCTCTGCACGTGTTGAAAGCCTTTTCCTATACAGCAGCCTGCGCGATCATGACATATTCAGATCTGGTCGTGTCACTCCCAAATTAAAATCCAACAATGGCTTCCCATTGCCTGTAAGATAAAATACCAACATTTAGCCTTGATGTCAAGGTCCTCCAGGATGTGTTGCACCACCACAGAGTCATCGCTGGGATGAACACTCTGGCATGTGTTCTTTGCCTTGAATCCTACTCTCTCTTAACTCGGAGATTTGAAGCCCAGTTAATCCTTACTCATCTGTGTGATCTCAAAAGTCCCTTCCTCAGAGACATTATCTCTGACCACTTGCCCTACTTGCCTACCTTAGATCTGTCCTTCATATGTTCTCATAGTCTGTTTACTAATCATTCTCTTTTAAAATGTTCTTCAGGGCACCCGGGTGGCTCAATCAGTTAAGCATCCACCTTCAGCTCAGGTTGTGATCTCATAGTTCATGCATTTGAGCCCCACATTGGGCTCTGCACTGATGGTGTGGAGCCTGCTTGGGATATTCATTCATATTCTCTCTCTCTCTCTCTCTCTCTCTCTCTCCCTCTCTCCCTCTCTCCCCCCCCTTCTCCCTCTCCCCCACTCACTTGCTCACTCTCTCTCAAAATAAATACATAAACTTAAGAAAATATTCTTCAAATTTGTAATTATTCCTTGACCCTTTCCTGACATTTTTGCTGTGAGGGTAGAGAGTGTGTTGATTTCCTCATTTTGCAGGGACTCACACAGTGCCTGGTACATGGTAGGGCTCCATAAACATTCAGTAAATGAACAGACGTCCCAACTAGCGTGTCAAAATTTGGGGGGACTCTCTCTGGTAAGATGTATTGAAACACCATTGAATAGAGGGACGTAATGAAGTTATAGTTCAATAGACTTGATTTATGGACTTTGGATAAGATAACATACATGTTACTGTATTAGGGATAAACATAAACTATGGCATGACTTTCCACCATTACTATAATCCCAACTTATTAAGGTACATCGTCAATCTGAATATGCCAAACACCCTTCTCCATAAGCTGAAAGCTGCAAATGGAAAAATCTCCCTACATTACTAAATGAAAAACACAAAGCCTTAGCATTTTGGTCATTCACTAATCATTTCACAAAAAAAGGACTTCCTCAAGGCATGACGTTTCATACTTCCCCTTTGCTCTATTCTGCAACTGCTTTGTGAAAAATTACAATAAAAAAAGTCACTCTCCATTTGCAAATAGCTTTTAAAACCAGAGCTCTCTCCTGGGACTATGATCCTAATAGGATAGAGACAAGGCTAAGTTGCTGAATGCTGCTGGTCATTATTCTTTTGTTTCAACTCAAAGAAAACATGCACAAATCTCATAACTAGACTCCCGGGCATGTGTTTTTGCTTACTGCCTAATGTGGTTCTAATCACGCAAACATTCCAGCTAAGTAATGATGACACATCTACAGTTATAGATATTAGAAGCTTACGCAAGGGAAACGTTTTGGGAAACACAAAGGAAAAATACAATAAACGTTTTATTTAGATTTTCTTGTTGCCAATCATATTTAAACTTATGCTGGCCTGTGTTCGCATAAAAAATTGGACTCTAAAAAAATAGAAACTAAAGTGGAATTCTAGGAGTATGTGCTTGAGAAGTAGCCTTGAAATGTACTTGATTCAGAGTTAAGTCCTTCCTTTGTGGATACACTTGATAAATTGGAGAATAATTTTTTCTTTTGGAATTCTTTTTAGCTATATCATTCATTGCTGTATCTCAAACATGTGTCAATGATATATTCCTTGTGTAAAAATAGGAAAATATACATACTCCATTTCTTCTTGGTTTTGTTTCATTTAAAAGAGAGTTGGAAGGCAGCCCTGCAAGGGATTAACTCCAATTGAGACTCCATTATACAAGGGGAGTGTATTAGCTTTTGGTTGGTTGCGTTTCTCCTTTTGGCTACAGCTCCTACATTTTACCCCTCTCATTCACAGCCACATGGTTTGGGTGAAAGTGTTCCTGGTCTTGGGGAATGCTTATGCCGGTCAGAATATATTTTTGCTAGGACAGAGTATTTGCTAAAAGGACGAGCCTATGACCCTATTGGGCCCATGAGACCTGACTTCACTGTTTGCAGACCTTGTTGCTGCCAAGAGTGGAGCCTCACCTGGAGATGACATCATCATATGGAAGACAGGAGAGCTGACAGAAGAGTAGGGTATGATGACATCTGGATCAGACCTCACCTGAAGCTAGTGTCACTTTTGAGTTTCTGGTTATTTGGACCCCCTCCCCCTCAAAATGCCTTATTTATTTAGCCTCATCTGAGTTTCAATTACTTCAACGTGCAAAGATTTCTAAGTGATATAGGAAGAAGTTGCTACAAAATGATTTACAGGGTGCTATCCTTATACTGCGGAATACATGACTTTTGGGAACTGACGGCAATCTTTCCCCAGTCCTCCATACCCCTTCCTTTCTGGTCCTGTAGATATATCCATCTATATC
Organism: Panthera uncia; assembly: GCF_023721935.1. Lineage (NCBI taxonomy): Eukaryota > Metazoa > Chordata > Mammalia > Carnivora > Felidae > Panthera > Panthera uncia. Next base: position 36,324,889 of record NC_064816.1, read on the forward strand.
TTTGTACATGAAGATCCCTGTGCCCAGCAGGCATCTTCTCATCCCCGAAGATCCAAATCAAATATCACTTCTGATGTGACATTTCATCACCCTCCTCCAGCATGGTGCTCTCCTCGGGTTACCAGAGAACCTTGTTGGTACCCTTAGAATAGTACCTTTGACATGATCGCTGAATTGTGTACATGTCTCTTTATCCCCCTGACTTGTTGTAGTAATTGTCACTATACATGAGACACCAACTTTTGGTCAGGAACTTTGCATGCTAAGCTTCAGAATAAACCTGTTTGCATGGAAGAGGAAACCATGGGCGAAAACAAATAGCTTCTAACTTTCTTAGAAATGGAAGATAGCAGAGCCACTTGAACTTCCCATGGTTCCAAAGCTACTGTTCTTTTCCCTACAAACTAGGTCATAGTCATTTTTATATTTCTAAAACTTACTGCCTAAATCATAAGCTCCAAAAGTGTAGTACCATTCTGGATGTGGCATGATTGTATCCCTGTTGCTAGCACTTTGTCCGGTATAGAAAAAGTATCAAATAATTACTTAAATGAATGATCAAGTAAATAATAAACAAATTTAGTACTTCTTCAATTGCTTGAGCATTGATGGGTGGTCTTTGGGCAAGAACCTGAATACAGCTCAAAGGATTGCCAAACACTGAAAAAATAAGTGATGTTCACCTCCCGGTGATATGTCAAGGAGATAGAGCCACACAAAGTCAACGATGCTGCTGGAAGAACCACTGAAAAGCTGTGTGACCACAGCTAGTTTACTTAACCTTTCTGAGCCTTCATTTTCTCATCTGTCGAAAAAGATAATAAAACCTATCTCTAGATTGTAATGAGAATAAAAACAAAGTGCACAGCATTTAACGAACACTCAAAGCATTGAGAAATGAGTGATGAATGTCCTAACTGAACCTTTAACAGTAGAGATTGGTATATTTATCAATGGTCTTCAAACCTTTATTACAACAAATATGGGACAGATATTTTGAAAAAGATATTTACTTAAGATTCATCATGTTCATGACCAAGAAAAATAACAAATTTTTTGTGCATCCTGCTTTGTAGATTTTGGAGTATTGACTCTTGTTTGATAAGGAATAAGAGTTTACATTTATATCATTCTAGTAATTTCCATCTACCCACCTCTCAAATTAAGATAGTTTAATAAAAAGAAATGAATAGTTTAAATTTTAGGCTATTGAGCAAATTTAGATTACTCTGTTCTTTGATTTTCAGACTATTTCACTAAAGATAGTTGTCTCCTCCCCATCCCAGTGAAAAAATAGCATGACTCAATACTGGGTACAAAGTCACTGAATATTATGTTCTGAATTTTACAGCATTTATTTTGTAACTTGATCTGCTTTAAAATTTTTTTATTAAAAATGTATTCATTTGTTCTTTCAACTTTAAATTACATTTACTCTCCAAAAGTGCCAAGTCATCTTTTTCCTGAACGAATTAGTATTTCTAGTATTTATCCACCAGGTAAACAGCAGGGTATTGGACATTACAGTAGATTTGCTGACATTTTGTCAACAAGAATTTATGTGGTTCTGTAATACTAAAAGTTCTAGGATGGTATTTCTGTGATATTAACTATGAGATATAAATTAAGCAGCTACCTGAACATTTGCTTGTAATTAGAAATATATCCAATGAAAATTTATTTTTCATGCCAAAAGTTAAGAAAAAGGCAGTTTATAGAAGGTGCTCTTCACAGGAAGTCAAGCTGGACTTTTCCAATCCAGCCAAAAATCAGAAAGTGCTATCAATCTCCCTAGAAAACAAGTTTATAAACTCATGTTTTGTTTAAATAAACATTCTAAGCTAAAACTCTGGACTGAACCCTAGAATATGTCCAGTTTTTCTTATCACTGCTTTTCTGGTGCTGCAGTTAATTTTATAGCAACTAACTGAGATTTTCTAAATTTTCTTGAAATATAGTGGGAACATTCCCCCAAGTGTCTCTGGAACTCCTCTGATTGGGGGTGGGGGAGGAAAGCAGGTCAATAGTATTCTGATTAAATTCTATTACCGATATTTAATTCTACCCCACTTTATCCTCATCTGTAGATTTCAGGAATTTTGTGAAATACTGTTACATAATCGCTTGGGTTTAAAAAAAAAAGAAATATTATTCTGACTAAGCTTAATATTTACTTCTATCCCACTTCTGTCTTAGACCCATTTTTATCTGGTTCTCTTACTGACCAAGATTCACAAATCAAACCCCTGGTTTAAATACTCAGTTCTTTTAAAATTGTCCACAAGGCGGCAGTAAAACATCTTGCTTCCCCCCAATATCTTGAATTCCTGTGCTCATTTTCTAAACATCTAAAAATTATATTTGCGTGGATTACAATAAAAATTATCCTGCCTCCAAGTTTCTACTTTGCCATTCAAAATGAACTTACTAGTAAATATGAGTTGGCCATAATGAGACCCTTAATGAATTTTTCCTCCGATAGATGAGTAGAAATCATTAAAGTTTTGATAACATAAATTGCCCATTCATATTGATAAGCAATTCTCCCTTCCTGTTCTTCAAGGTTACAGTGAGTCCTTCTAAATTTTCTAAGAGAAGAGAAGTCACCTGAGCATTAAGCTTGATTTTTATTTTTCTCTTTCTCTCTCTACCTAATCATATAATGGGAAGATCGCATTCACATTTGATTTTTCTACTTGGATTTCTCACATAAAATATAAAATCGGATGTTTCCATGTGTTCAGCAGATGCCTTGACACCCCATTTCAGTAGAGAAGGATACAGTTTTAGGAGGTTTCCCACCCATGGGAGGAAGAAAAAATCTAATCGTAGTGAGAATTGAAGGCTCCCTCAGAGTTCCTCTGGTTTCCCACCCACTGATGGGTGCCGCTAACTACCTTGTCAGTGCTCTCACTTACCTGGTATATACCTGAGCTGCAGACTGTCTTCCATGACCTCATGTGTCAAGCAAGTGAAGGGTACCTTGGAGCTCATGACCCATACAAGAGAAGGGGGTGGAGGACAGTGGGTCTGGATGACCTTGCACTGTTCACTGACTTCCTGCTGCAGGAACAATGCTTGCCCTGAGGATGGGAGGCTGCCAAAAGCACCTCTGGCATAATATGTCCTCCCAGTAAACACCTGCCACTCGGGAGAAGAGCAGACAGGTGTGCATGCATTATAGAAGTAGAGAGGGGAAGAGAGAGAAGAGACGCTTTGACAAAATAAATTCTAACTGTACTTCAAAATAGGAGATCTGAGCTGCAGTCTTGGTGCGGTCTGCATGCCTGTGAAAGCTGCAGGGAACTTAGCCAGAACAAGATTGTGAGACTGAGTCCAGCATTTTATCATTGCAGGCATACCGTGTTAGCTTGTGTGTGTGTGTGTGTGTGTGTGTGTGTGTGTGTGTGTGTGTATTTGCAATATCAAAGCAAATTATTTATGAAGTATATTCATATGGCAAAATGCAAGAGAGCTGGTAATAAAGCATAAATAACCAGACACACACATACACAGTTTCCATTCTGTCCATTGTCTCGTTTAAGATACGTACTGCCTAATGCCTTTAGAATTGAACATTATTTTGCCAGTAATAAAAGACATGAAGTTCATAGCAATTTGTGCCTTCAGAAGGATGGTTTCCTATTTAAAATACTCTAAATTAAAACATACATCACCCACATAGCACTTGATTTTTGAAAATGCATATACTTGTATAACTAGCTACTCTAGGAAAAATGCGCTGAATGATTTAATTTCATATTAAGGTGCAAATGGAGTACTGGATTTGTGTTGAGACACAAGTGTTTTGTGACTGAGAGCAAAGCCTTCTGAAAGATTTTCACCACCACATTCAAAACTACCGAGTTCAACATGAGAGTAATGACATGATTCTCTTACTTTAAGAAAAGCACATTGATTTTAGACATATTGAAACTCACAAGTTTTAGAAGTGTGTTTGGGTGAAGGTTAAGTCGTCCTTGACAGTATTAAAAGAAAGGTTTGAATTGTTGAATAACCACCTTTCACCCATCCCTAATTGTAATTTAAATGACAATATGCTCTCAATCAATAGCTCTTTGTCACACTTTGAAGATCAAGGGATGAGATTTCACCCCATGAGTTTACAAGGCAAAAGCTCCCTGTTCATAACACTCAAATGTTGCATTAGAATAGTCTTCTCCAGCACTTCGTCCTGGATAAAGGCATTTAAATGGTACCTTATAGATGTTAATATTAGCAAGTGTCAGGAGTCTTTATTTTTGGAACTTGCTCTCAGACAGATATCATAATAAAAACATTAGCCCATTAAAAAAGCCAACTTATGTGAATATACTGATTTCACTGGTTAAATACTAACCTCTGTTGATGTTCGCTACCCTAATAGCTAACATTCTGAGTGTCTATTGTGTTCTGGGCGCCGTACTATGCACGTCTGGATTGTCTTTATTCCTCTCAGCCAGAAGCTAGTATCTATTCCCATTTAACAGATGAGGCCCAGAGGGCTTGGGTCACTTTGACCTCGTGTCCTACTGCTCAAGCAGGGAACAACTATGACCGAATCGATTTGAAACCTACCTCAGAACACTTAACGAGCCTCCGCGGCTTCTCGAGCGATGGAAATTCAACGTGAGCAAACACAACTGCTTCTTTTTTCCCAAATCTCTGTGTGGACGTTTATAAATATATCATAAGCACTTTGCTTATGTACTATTATAATGTAAAACTGCCCTAGCACATATAGGATAGGCTTTATACATAGAAACAGGCACTTCTCGTGGTTTTTTTTTTTTGGTTTTTTTTTTTGTTTTGTTTTTTTTCTTCTGCTTTCCAAGTCGAATGCATTCTTCGTACACTGGCATATGCGTTGCGGTTTGTTGTTATGTTCATAGGATGATGCTGAATTTCCAGGCAGGCCTGGCTGCATCTATTTGGGTTTAGATAAGATAAAGCTTGCTTATGCAGGCACTACCTGATAAATTCATAATGAGCTCAGAAAACATACAGGACCTCAGGCCAGCAGTTATTTTTAAGGATTCCAACATCAACTTTATTATATGACCAGACAATTGTCATATGAATGTTACACGATTGCCAATTTGGGTTGTTTTTCTGCTAGTGGCAAAGCTAATGATAATACGAATGGCGATTATGTGTTGAGTGTTTGCGATTTGTTAGGCTAGAGGCAGAGCAGGGGCCAGATCTTACACAAGGACAGGTTCTCTCTCGTCTACCTGGGTGACCTGGCAATGTTCCTCAACTAGGGATTATTAAGAAACAAAAAATGTATGCTTTCTGAATTCTTTGAAAAATCAGAAAATCTAGAAATATCGGGATAGAGTCCTCCTTGGCAGAAATTGGCTGGAGTGCATTATGGATGCACCCTTTTGATGATCACGCTCTTTGCCTGTCAGGACAGTTCACAGGCTAAATTTTACGCCAAGACCAAAGCAGCTTCTCTCATTGAAGTGGCCAAGGTGCACTTGATTTTGGAGTCCTGGTTCAAAAAACCAAGCAAACAACAAACAAAAAAAGGTGCTTTATATCTACTATGCACTGTATCCTTATACTCTCTATGAGGTGGGTGCCATTTTACTCACTGTACAGATGAAGAGAAAACCCAGGGAAGTTAAATAGTCACTCAGGGCTCCAGTCGGTAAGTGCCAGGGTTGAGATTCTCCCTCCTATCTGTCTCTTTCTAAAGCCTGTGTGTTAACTTGCCATGTTGTCTGAGACATTCCCTCCCCGCATACGGACAGCTCTCCTCCTTAATTAGCAAAGTGCATTTTCGTGAAGGCCATCCAGAAGTGCGGAGGCACTGAGAGACTGGACATCACTACCACGTGCATGTTGACGCCCCCATTCTTGTCTATCAGAAGAAGCGGTCAGCATGGGACACCAGGTATGCACGTGGCCGGGAAAACAGTGCGCACACACGTGCACAGTAAGAACATCTAACTTAATGACTTCCACTTTACACACTTGGCAACCACAGCCCCTCAAAAAGGCATGGGGGAATTCATTTCAATAGTGCCAGTCATCCCACCTGCCATTGCATGCTGGAGCGAGAGAGAGGTGGGAGATGGCAATCTGCTGTTCCCTCAGCCAGTCTTGGCTGACTTGCTTTGCGAGTCTGTTGTTTAAGATAAGTATTTAGCCCTCATCATCCTCACCGTTAATATTATTTGGATATCACACATTTGCAATTTTAATGCCACCGCACCACTCAAGCCTGAGATATTTTGCAATTACGTAACAACCCATTGGCTGGACTTGCCTGGGGCCATTTTCACCTGTCCAAAGGCTGGATGCAATTTACAAAATTAGTTGTCTCTGGAAAGGGGACATCTTGGGATGCTGTGTTTAGAGCCCTCACACATCATCTCCGTTAATTCAGACCACCTAGCTGACAATAGACAAGCTCAAATCAAGTAAGATTTAAGAAAGTAAGTGGAAGAGAGAGAGGTGTGACCAGGGCCGCAAAGTGTCTGGGCACTGATTTGATAGTCAATACTGTTCACAAAGCATAGACAAGAGGGGGTAAGTAAGTGTCCTGCAGTCACCCTGGGCTCAAAGCAGACGTTGGTAATCAGTCTCTCCTGCTAAACATGCAAGGGCAGTCAGACCCTTAATAATCCAATGTTAGAGAAGGATATGTGAGATCCCTTCTTTCCATGTGGGATTTCAGTCTGGTCTTGCCTGGTCTTAAACCAGATTCCTGTTCATTTCTCAGCTGAGGGGCTGAGCTGAGAAGGGGATTGATAACAACCTGCTCTCTGATGATACCTGTGTTTCTCTGAAGAGAGCCAAATGCTTAGTTTGTCAGAAACAGAGGTTGGAACAAGAAAATATCCAGGGATTATCTTAAATCACTCCAATATATAAGCCTAGGGGAAACCTGGCAAAAATACTGCAAGACAAAATGCATATATGTCCATGTCTTGGGCTAAAAGAATGGAGTAAGATTGATTGTTAAAAATTGTGGGGATCTGGAGAGTTAACAGTATCCTAGTGACTTGTACTGAGAGGGAAACATAGACAGGATTCAGGTTCTGGAAGAAATCCTTGACAAGAGGTCCATCCCCCACCCTCTATAATCCTGAAGACCACCACTATAGGGCCATCAGGCAGGAAATCTTTGACTCTGGAATAAAAATCCAAATCATCTCTGCCCTTTTCTTCCTTCTGTCCATTCTTCTCTCCCTTCTTGGATCCTTCCAAACTCCTACCCCTTATGCTTTCCCCAAAGGAAACGTCAAAGGTGTTCTGAGCTTTACCTTCAGATCCGAGAAAATGGATGTGGTGTGATAGAAACCTTAGCCCCTGTATCAGATCTCTCTTGTGTTCTGCTTGAAAATCTTTTGAGAAAGGAAAAACAAAATCTGGCAACTCCACAGAAAGAACAAGGTTTAAATGCAAATGAGAGCTCAAGGTAACTCTTGAGTGTGAATGAGTTTCATTCAGAGAATGCCAATCACTCAGCCATCACAAATGATTGACAAGAATTCAGGGGGCTCATGGCACCCAGAGGAGTGTCTGTGAGAGGTGGGGAAAGGGGCAGAGAAAGGTTACAAGTCAAGAAGACACATCTTGTGCCTTTCAGAATTTTCAAAGGGTCATCCCATTTGACTTTATTTGGAAAATTAGTCAAGGCCATTGTATTTCTAATATTTGTGATTTTTTTTAACTTTTGATTGTTCCGAATTTGTTCCTGAAGGGTTTATGACATAGAATCTTTTCCTTATCTCATCGTTCTCCAAACAAAAACCCTCAACTAGCATTACCTCTTGATAGTCAAACTTCACGGTCATTTGGCTAGATTGTAGCTGGACCCACTGTGGGATGCAGGGCAAGTCATTTGGGGTAATTATAATTTGTCACCTGCAGAGCTCCACAGAACTGTGCTAAAAATGAGCCGACCCCTCCCCTCACATTGTCAGGAATCAAACTGATCTGTCAAGCTTGTCTTAAAAAAGTCTGTGGCTCTGCCAGAACACTCAGGTTTTGCTTTATAAATGCTTGAAATATTAGAAAACACATGAGGATTGTTGATGGAAAAAAAAAAACCTGAGTATTTTCCCCTCTTGGTCATCTTCTTCATGAGTTGATTAAGACTTGAGTAATCCACAATGAAACCAGAATCTTTGAGTCCTATCTTAATCGGAAGGTAAAAACAATAGCCAATTTAAAAAGAAAAATAACATCAGATCATCTCCTGTTTAGAATCTACAGTTTGCCTGTTGCTCTCAATGGCAATCCCGTAAATACTTGCTAAATATTTGCTAAATATCTTTGGTTTGCAAGGCATGTTAGAGGCCACAAAACAACCTAATGTGTCCTCTGCTTTCATATACCCAAGTAGCTCAGAAAATGTAGTTGACTGCCTCAGTGGTACCCAAACCATGCTCCTTTAGGAACGTATCCTGACACTAAAATGGAATAGGTGTCTTTTTGTCATTCACCCAATCAAATTAAGCCAATGGATGACGCTATCTCAAGTGAAAATTTTCTCACCCATTTGCTTTTCTTCTGCAACTAGAACCTTCCTGAATGTTAATAAGCAATCTGTAAGAGAGATTGACTTTGCAACTGACACAGTACTCGACAGGAAGCAACTAAACAGTAGCTACAGAGAGTGTGGTTTCTTTGAGTAGGGGTAGCCTGAGAATAGGGCCATTTAATGGCATTCTCCAATAAGGACCCCACTCTGGTGTTGAACTCCAAGTAGGAATGTGCCTCTTCCCCAAAATTAATTTGGAAGGCACCTTCACATTGCATTTCATGGAACACGGGTGGATGAGAAGAAATAGATTTCCATCCAGAGAACGCAGATTTTAATTCATTTAAGCTTCTTGACAATTGTATGAGTCTGTTCCCATTTTATGGATGAGGACCATGAGGTTCAAGACAGTTAGGTATATCTTGGCCCACATCGCATTCTGAATAAGTGCACCAGATATGCATCCATGCCCTGGGGAGTAAAATTAATCACACTCAGATTAGAGCAGTTCCTCACCTATGGATGTGTCTTAGAATTGCCCAAGATACTTTGCCAAAATGCTTTTGCCTCACCTCTACCTCTAGGAATTCTAATTTACTTGAGTGGGAATAGATAAAATTGTATTTTAAGAAAGAATAAGAGAGCTACAGCCATCGATATAGGTAGATTTTTTTTAGTATAAGGAAATAAAGCCTTTTGAAGAGATCAGTTGAGGGGCACCTGGGTGACTCAGTTGATTAAGCATCTAATTTCAGCTCAGGTCGTGATCTTGTGATTCGTGAGTTCACGTCCCACGTCAGGCTCTGTGCTGACAGCTCAGAGCCTGGAGCCTGCTTCGGATTCTGTGTCTCCCTCTCTCTCTCTGCCCTTCCCCCACTTACTCTCTATCTCTCAAAATTGAATAAATGTTAAAATTTTTTTAATCAGTTGATTAAATATTCAGAATATAAACATCTTACTTTGGGTAAGTGTGTAAGCAGGGGTGGAACCTTCTAATGAAGTCCTTGACTGAATGATGACATGAACCAATACAGCTTGGTCCATAGAAGGACACCTAGACCAGACAAGCCAGTGACAATTTCCCTTGGTAATGGTTGCTTGGTAAAGTTTCCAAAGTTCCTCTGAATTCAGAACAGAACTCAAAACAAAATCACTGTGGGTTTCTGGGTGTATAAGGTCCATAGGCAGGAAGAATAAACTCTACACCAATTCTCTTGATCAGTGTAGGTTCAGCTAAAACATTGGAAGGAAACAAATTTCTCGCATAATTTTATAGTATATGAGATACAGGTATATGGAGATAAAGAGATAGGTTATATGATGTAATATATAAATGTATTATATGTATTAATATATAATTTTATATATTATGTTAATTGGGGTGGCCCCTACTCAAGTATCAGTCAAGATTTGGATGCCACATGCGGAAAAAAAAAAAAAGAAAGAAAAGAAAAAAACAGGTCAACAGCTCCTGTTAGAAATTCTGTGCTGAGGCTTAGTACTTTCTCAGGGCGCTAAATGTTACAAAATGCTCTAAGTGAACAAAGAAAATGTTTATAGTGTGGGAGAAAATTCTACGCCACCAAAACTTTGAATTGACAATGACATTTGATGAGAGTACTTGAAATAAAATGATCTTGTTGTCCTGTGTTTGTACTGTGCTGGCTATTACCCTTAAGGGTAAGGGGCTAAGATAAGAAAAAGACATTTAGAAAATATTTACATTAGATCAGGGCAGAAGCACAATGAACAGACAGCACCAGGCAAGTGGAGGAAAGACTCTGTTTAAGGTTAAATCTATACAGTTCTGTTTCTTGTCTTCAGAAAATCACAGTTCTTCTTCCCATCATTCACAGAAAACGTGCATGTGGCTTCCCCAAACCACTTACCTTCAGATTTGAAGCTTAGATTTAATTTCTGAGGAATACATAGTTGAACTTCAGGGCACATCTTGACCATAAAACTTGAAGAGTGTATTGATGGCAGAAAACTTAAACAGGTGAACTAGGTCTATCTTTTCTAGGTAGTTCTTTCTAGATAACCTTTCTAGATAGAAAGATAGTTCTAGAAAACTATGAACTGCCTGGGTCTATCCTTCTTGCTGACCGGTAGAAAGTACTTTTAGAAAGCACTGTCCAACAGACCCATCTGCAGCGATGGACACGTTCTGTGTCTGAATGGTCCGAAATTGTAGACACCAGGTATATGTGTCTCTTGCACACTGGACATAGAGCTAGTGCCACTGGGGAACTGAATTTTTAATTGTGTTTAATTTTAATTAATTTAAATTTAAAGAGCCACATTAGGGCTTTATTAGACAGCATACGATACTAAGCAATCACTCATAGTAGCAAATAGATTAATCCTGTTTGTTGTTAACGGATTCGTTTGCATGATTGGAGATATATATGGAGAGAGAGATGTATTTCGCAGGTCATATTGTCTGCTAGTAAAATTAGTGTTCATAAAACCACTTGAGACGTAATACTAGTTTCTACTGTCTTATTTAAAGCACAGAGACTTTCAGACAGTCCACACCTAGAGCAAATTCGAGAACTTTTGGACCAATGTATGCACACCTCCTTTCCATACAGGATTGGTAGCAAATAGAACTTTGACTCTCTAAGCTCATTATTAAACTAAAGACATCTTTCATTTGCTGTGGAAAGTTGTTGGGGTTTATCCTTTAAATCAACATTAGCGTTTTTTGGTGGTCTAAATATAGGTACATCAGTATTTTTACGGTAACTTCATAGTTTATTCTTTTTTGCTGTGATTTGTAAATCTCACTGCACTCTAGCATACTTAAAGAAAAGTGTATGTATCACACCTGTCTGGTTCCATGACTTTTTGTTAAGTTTATTTATTTATTTTGAGAGAGACAGAGAGCACGTGCACAAGTGGCACGGGGGCAGAGAGCGAGGGGCACAGAGACTCTGAAGCAGGCTCTGTGCTGACAGCAGAGAGCCCCGTGTGGGGCCCGAACTCACGAAGGACGAGATCATGACCTGAGCCAAAAGCCAATGCTTAACTGACTGAGCCACCGAGGTGCCCCTCTATGACTTTTTATAGTAGTGTTAATTAAGAGTTTTGTTCTGAATTTAACCAAGGGGAGGGAACTTCTAAGCGCTGGTGAATTCAGTGATAAATTGTGTACTCCTTAAAAGAATCTCTAAGTAGCAGTTGTGGGGTGATCTTCTAAGACTATTCTAGCTACTTCTTTCCTCCACCTGCAAACCCTGCCATCACTCACTCCCACCTACGTGTGTGTTTGTGCAGTATGAGTGGTTGCTACTTCCCACTCGCTCAAAATAGAGGTCAAATACATTTGTGTAGTTAGGAGCCTTTATCTGGTCTTCAGCTCTCTAAGTGAATTTATCTATGAATCACTTCCTAGGTTCCAGGAGCTAAGTAAGGAATCCTGGGTCTTCCGAAGAATTAATACAAACATTTTTTCTTCTTTACTTGGTTGTAGTACTCTCTCTCTCTCGCTCTCTCTTTTTGTGAAGATTTTGTAGGCTGTAATAATTTCTGTTACTGAATATATTTCATTATAATTTTTTAAATGCTCTTTTAATTTGAATTTAGGCCTTCATACAGATTTGTCACCTAGGCTGTTTTGAAATATATGATTTTAAATGCCTGAAACTCATCCTTTAAAAATGATTTGTGAGTGTACATTTGAAAATGGTTAATGCTTATTTATTACAAATGGAATAATTACAGCTAATGGAACAGTGCCATTTACCATCAGTATAGTGGTATAGGGGAGCTTCATAATTAGCAGCTCGGTAAGTGCCTTTTTTTAGATTATGGAATGACAGCCCCGGAACACCTTTCCTTGAAATGTCTCAACGTGCTAAATTCTCTCTTGTTTATTCTTATTGACTGTGGACAATGGAATTGGGGAACATTTGGCTTTAACTGATTTAATCACCACCTGAGTTCTCCTCTGACTTAGAAGGTAGCCATTTTTTAAAATGCACAGGCTAGAAAGCATTTAGCAGAAGGAATAAGGTGGGTTTTTTTTTTCCACGCAAAAATTTGTGTTTCTAAAAGTTCCAAACTACCAGAGGTGGCAACACCCCCTTTTGAACAGAGTGCCCCTCAAGATGGGGGGGGGGGGAGGTAAAAAATTAGTGTATTAAATGACTGTATTTCTTGTTACTACCTCATCTACTTAGAAAAGACAGGAAACCTTCTTTGTAACGCTTTACCATGCTTCCCAAACATTTTAAAGCAGCTTTGCTAGAGTCAAGTTCGCATTTAGGCTTCTTTGGCAGGAATCTAAGCCACCGAATGGTTCCAGTTGCCATTTTTAGCCTTTTGATTAAGTGAAGGCCACTCTTCAGTCTTCTTCGAGACTCCACTATTAATGACCCTGATAAAAGTAAAAATTCTGTCCCTATCAAAGACCTACCTCACCGATTTCATTTTCTTCCTCCTTAGAAGCTTGACTAAAGTGTTAACTAAGAAACTCTATTAAGTGACTTTCAGCAGAATGGCCCGAGGAACTACATTCAAAATTAAACTTTTCCAAAGCATAAAGTTTATGTATTAAGGCTTCTGTAAAATAATGTGCATACTTTCTTCTTCTCTTTCAGTGCTAAGAGATTGTGATACTGGACCTAATGCTACCCTTAGAACTTCTACCGACATCAATAAGAAAGGAAATAACTGGTAATTTATTCTGAGTCGGGAAGACATTTTCTGAAATGCAGCACAACCCTAATTTAGAATAGAGGGGAAAGGGTTTAAATTAGGTTTTTTATAGTGGTAAGTATTTGCAGACAATGTAGAGATTTATGGATTAATTTGTTTTAAATTAACTTTTATAGGGTGACTAATAGTCCACAGGGATAAACCAGACTTTCAATTGCCCATGATTTTCAGTCAGATCCTAGAAAGGAGATCATTTCTCTCAGGAAACGGTGACATACTTTTTAAAGTGTGCCATACAATTTTTTTTTTTTGTCAGTGTCCAGAGAAGATAAATAAGTTCTGGGACTTGGGCAAAGATATTCACAACTGGCCCAACATTTGATGTCACATTTCACTCAGAAAAAAGGGAAGTCCCTGACCTCCACCCTGGCAGGGATCTTTCATGGGCTGATTTCACTGGATAACATAACAGTGGCGCCCAAAGAGTGTTCATAGAGAAAAATGCTCTGCATTATGGACACATAAAGCTGTTGCCCTGCATTTCCTTTAGCCCAAGACACACTATTCAGATCTGGGAGTTAAAAATTCAGAAAATTAGCATTGGGGACTCTATTGTATCAGACTCTGCCTAAGAGGTATTCACTATCGGGGTCAGAAACAGATGACAGAATTAGTCTACAAAATGGATGTATTTATGTGAATATGTATCTATCTATCTATCTGTCTAAATATCTATATAGCCGTGTATCCATGTGTCTGTTTATGCATTTCCTGAGCACCAACTATACACTCAGCCTAACCATGGGACCTGAAAAAGTGACCTGAGTTTTTAGTCTAGACTGTTCACATCTCTTGGCCCATGTTACAGGTGACAAAGTGCATTTCATTAACAGAGCAGTTTTATTGCCTACATGTTTAAAATCTCACACACAACCGAAGAGTATACGACGTTATTTTACACAGAAGATCCTGGCAAAAAGAGTAGTTTAGTACCTTGATATCTTTATAGACAACACAAAGTCTTTTCCCGCTTTCATGCTGTGTAATTCTCTCAACTTCCCCCGCTCTTACGTTCATAATTATTTTCTCTCAGGGCTTTTGAATGCATCATTTGTGGTCTTCTGGCTTCCACTGTTGGTGCCAGCCTAAATACATTTTGTTTTTGTATAAACTCGGCCCTTTTTTTTCTTACTGCTTTTAGGGTCTGCTTTTATTTTATCTTTGTGGTGCTCTAATTTTTCTATGATGCATTTTGGTATAGGTTTCCTTGTATCATTCAACCTTGGAATTATCTTCATCGGGATTCTGAGGTTCGGGTCTTGCATCAGTCCTGGAAAATCTTAGTCTTTGACTTCAAATGTAATCTCTCATCATCTCTATTAGCTCCTCTGGGGATTAAATAAATAGATAGATGTAAATATATATACATGTTTAGATATGCCTGTTTTCTGTACATATATAGATAGATATATTTTAGATCTTCCTTCTTAATCCACCATATGTTTTTCTTTTTTCATGACGTCCGTCCCGTAGTCTCTTGGGACCTTGCTTTGTAGCTTCGTTGGATGTAACTTCTGATTCATTTTCTCTTTAGAGGTTCCTAGTAAACTAGAAACTTCACTGTTTTTTCTATTTCATGCACTAAATCCATTTAAGAGTAGTATTTCTTCTGATTTATTAGGGGTGTCCTTTTCTTTGGACGTTAAAGAATTTTTGTGTATGAGGGATTTGTGTATGTACACGTTTGTTTGTGTCAACTTTGATCTGGTATCAGCCTACGTGCAGAAAAGAACACACATCCTAAATGGAAAGTAGAGGAATTCTTATGAAGTAAACACACATCTATGACCATTATAAAATAGCACCGCTGTAAATTTTCTTGCGTCTTTCTTTGGGGGGAGCATATGTCGAGCATTTGTATTGAGTTTATACCTAGAGAAATTGCTTTTTCATGGAGTCTGTGTCATTCAGCTCTAGCGAACCCTGCCGGGTTCCCAAAGTGGTCTTAGCGGTTCACCCTTTTACCAGCGATGTGTGCGAATTCTGATGGCTCCGTATGCTCACCAACTGTTTAACTACCAACCTTACGGTTCCTAGAAGTTGTAGGTGATGAGTTCATTTTTAAATTCTAACTGTTTCCTTTTTGGGGCTGACTGGTCGTCTGACATATCCTCAGACCTTTGCTTTTTATAAGCATGTTGAACATTCTATACTCTTCGCATTTGTGGGTTTTGCTCATTTGACCAAGCAGTTTGTTTCTTATTTATTTCACGATTTTTTTTAAAAAATTGGGAGCTTACCTTTGGTGACGTTTGTGTAGGGGGTTGCTTCGAAGCCTGGGTTCAAAGTATGTTCTTCCAGGAGGGCTTTGCACTTGTATTTGCTACACACGTGGAAGCCATCAACCTGAGACAATTTTATAATAAAAGTGGGCTGACAACCCATAAGAGGGCAAGCCTGTGGTTATGAATTTTCTGAGCAATATTTTTCCCCTTCCGTCTAAAACCAATATTGAGAGAAAATTTCCTCATGCCCTATTCTATGAGATAGGTCTTTTCTCTCATTCACACTTTTGCTGGGATATATTTTCCCTTTGGGGTCTTGGCATAAAGCTGAGAGCCCAGTTCCATTGCCATCTATCAAATTAACCACTTTGGGCTAGCTCTAATCTGTTCTTCTGACTTCTCCTGCCAACATCTCGGTCCAGGTAAAATTTTGGTCACAAAAGATAAACAGGTATCCCCAGGCTCAATTTTCTCTTACAATTCTGTATTTGTGCTTTCCCTTCCATTTTATTCTCTAAGGACAGATTTTTTTTTTTAATGTTTATTTATTTTTGAGGCGGGGCGGGGGGGGGGCGGGGGTGCAGAGAGAGAGGGAGACACAGAATCCAAAGCAGGCTCCAGGCTCCGAATTGTCAGTACAGAGCGTGATGAGGGGCTCGAACTCACACACTGTGAGATCACGACCTGAGCCAAAGTCTGACGCTTAACCGCTTAACCAACTGAGCCACCCAGACACCCCACTAAGGATAGATTTTAATTCCTTGTCCACTTAGCAGTGAATTTAAAAAGATGTTAAATAATTTCATTTTAGCACTGTTATTTTTCAAGGGGAAAATTGTTTAGAACAGGAGTTCTTAAAACGTTGTTTAGGAACCTCTGAAAGCTTTTGGGGGGGTTAATAATATTTAGGAATTAAAGGGATTTTGAGACCCAGAAGATCACTGTTGTTATGGGCTATCCTTTGTGCTAAATCCCAAATAACAGATCTCCTCAGATGCCAAAATATACAGCATCATCAATCTGTCCTATAAATAGTCAGCAGGTAGAAAAGATCCACGTTAAGTTCCTGTAGAAGTTTTATGCAAATATATTCCCTAAAGACCGTAAGGTTTTCCATAGGAAGAATCCTCTAGCATTGGAAGCCTGGCTTTACCATGCACCATGAGACCCTGAGCAAGCCACTCAACCCTTTGGTTTTCCGTTTTCTCAGCTATTCAATATAGGACATAGCAATCCTCACTCTTCCTCCTGGTGTTTGACCTTTGTAGGGCAAGATGATAGATAGCAAGATCATTCTTGGGTCTTTATAATGTTTTGAGTTGTTGGACATGAAGACATGTGAAAACTAGCAGTTTGGATTTCCATCTTAGGTTACCATGACTAGAAATTAAATGGGAAGGTAAATTTGAAGTAACTGGTAATTTCAAAACAGATAGGCAACATTAAACTGTCTTCTGTACTCTGAATTGAAGTTACAACCAAAGCTAAAATATTAAGAATTCCTCTTAATATTACTAAGGGAAGTTTAAATGTGACATTGGTAAGTCAGCTTAGTGTGATGGGAAGAAAGCCATGTGAAGGAGGCCTGAGTTCTAATTCTGACTTTGCAGCATACCAGCCCTGTTGTGCTAAAATGTTACATTTTGTAACCCCAATGAATCCTATCTCTTCATATTTATGCCCTTGAATAGTCCCCTCCCACCTTGTCTCTGGACTAGCTTTGACAGTGGGACATTAGCAAGCATGATGGAATCATGGGCTCAGTTAACGTTTGCGTGGTAAGTCCTGTCCTCCTGGGGTTCTTGGAAGTCAGCTGCCTTGTGAGACAGAAACTCCGGCTCAGCTCTGAAATAATGAGTCGTTCCATGGAGGGAAACCCATGTCAATGAGAGGTCACCTTGGATATTCCGTCTCCCATCAAGGTCCAGCTAAACAACACTTCATAAGTGACCTCAGTCTGTACCACTTGGAGTGAAAAATCTGTCAAGCTGGGCCCATTCAAGACACAGAATCATGGAAATTAATTGCCTTTTCGTGACTGCGTTGGGGTGGTCTGTAATGCAGTTATAGGTAACATGTTCTAGCCACTTTTCTTGAAGACTCCTCAGCTTAAAAGGAGAAATGGAAACATTTGTCCCAGCTACCTCAGAGAATTCGTACAAACGTCAAATTCGCTAATGTGAAGCATTGGGACTGTTTTTTCCGTGAGCTAAGTATGACAATATAATGTGGTTATGTCTATTAACACAAACTGGTTTGACTATTTTGACTGACTTGACTAATCAAATCGATTTTTTCAGGAAAAAAAAATTACTCTTTGACTGACTTGATTATTGTTTTGACCTCTCTGACTTTTTTGGGAGGAGGTTGAGTTCAGTTGTATTTAACTGAATAACTTGACCTAGCCAGTTCAGTCAGTCAAAATAATCAAAACGGTTTGGGTATATGGAAACAGTCTGTGTGCGATATTTTCCTCTTCTTTAACTTTAGTGGGAAATTATGTGAAAGAGGCCCATATATGCATAGCAAATATGGGGTATAAACTTCTACTTATAACTACTCAGTTTCAAATTACTGTATAGATTATAGCAGCATTTGTTTGGTAACAGGAAAAAATATAGTTAGTTTTTATTTCCCAATGGCGTGCTACATTATAAGTCCATTAGCCATTGCATATGTTATTGCTGTGATTCTAATAACTGCCGTATATTATTATGGCAATAATAATGTAATTCTTATAGCATGCAATATGTAATTTATTGAACATTGCTGGAATTTATTTCCAAATTGTAAATTTGGCTTGCTTCTCCGCACTGGAACCCCGTATGTCTTGCTTTGGGAATTTGGTCATAACCTTTTTGTTTGAAGAAGCTGTCAGAAGCGCATGTCTGAGGTGAGCGTGTGCAAGCGAGTGTTGAAGCTGGGAAGTCATTAAAGTCCTAGGTTAGAAGTGGAGTGAGTGATTGGAATGCGGGTTGAGTTGGTCCATTCATATGTGTCATATTGATACTACCAGAGCTGCTGACTAGGTGATTCAGATATAAGCCACCGTTATTGGAGTATTCATAGATATTCTACTGCGCTTAAGGTTATGACAGATGAAGCTTTCCTTATGAATTGTCAAAAGGATCACAAACCTCTCCACTGCTTCTATTTCCGTCACCAGTAGCTTGCTTGCTTGCCTTTTTTTTTTTCCATCTAATGCCCTTTGAATATAGTTCTTCAGAATCCTACATTACAAAGGCTATGCAAAAAGCTTTTCAGTTTGCTTGCCTCTTCCCAAACTGGAATGATTCTAAACTATTCCAGCAACATCAGTATCTGTATTTTTCCTTTAGGGACCCAAGTAAAATTAAAACAGAATTGTAACACTTGTGTCAATATCATTAACCTATTGCATGAAGTTCTTTTTGATTTATTAAATCCAGCTTATTACTCACACATAGTCTATAAATTAATTTCAGTTTGTTTCTTCAGGTCGTGTAACTGACATCCGTCAATTTCAGTCCACATATATCTACTTTGTTTAGTATAAATCAAATCCATCTTATCAGGTCTAAGTCAACTTACACCCTAGCTAGGGTTGGGGGGAGCCTGCCTTGGGCCCTGAGCGTCCCTGCATGTTTTTGTTCAATGTATCAAACTGTAAACCCTACCTGTCTTCTGAGGCTCCACCTTCTCTACAGACACATATTCAGTAAGTCCAGACCACCACAAATGACAATTATACACCTCCCTTCATCTTTTCTTCTTCACTCAAAAGCAAAAACAAAACCCCAATCCCTGCCTTTTTATGTAGATATTCTTAATAACAACCCTTCATTGGCTAGTTGCCTCATCTCTAGATCTTTCCTAAAATTCAGGAATCCCTTAAGAGTTCCAAAGTTGATTCTTAACAGACCCCTACCAGTGTTCAGTATAGAACTAAAATCTGTCATTTTACATTACCATTCATACTTTCTCAGATTAATACTTGTTGTTCATTCTTTTCTTCAGTCTTTCCTTTCTCCATCAGTTTTTTGTTCTTTTATTTATTCAACAAATATTTGTTGAGTTGCTGTACTCTTAATAGCTAACCTATGGGTATACAAAGTGAATTGGGCATGGTTTATATTTCTCAAAGGTAGTCAATATGCAGTCTGAATGTCTCCCAAGCCCCATCTGCTTTGGGTAGAAAAGGTAGACCAGATCATAAAGGCTGAATGCCAGAATGTGGAAGTGAACGTAACTGCTCAAGACTACAGTTTTGGAGTAGATGTATTCAGAGAAGTTCATTTGATAGAAAGGCATAGAATGGATTAAAGAAAGATGAAATAAATAAGTAGAGTCTCCTTCAAGAGGTTCTGATGACAAAAATCCACATTTCCTTCTTCGAAACCCGTGAAGCCAGCTGTATTTTGGATTCAGAATTTACCAGACTTCAGAAAGGGGTTACAAGGCATATACCATATATTGGATAACACTTGAGTCTGGATAAGCTCCCTGTAGTCATACCCTTCAATATTTTTCCAGATTAATTCAAACTAAATATTACAAATGATGTCCATAAAAAGCCTCAGGTCCATTCAAATTGTTAAACAAACTATTAAAACAAAAAAACAAAAAACTTTGGGTCATCAGAACTTTGGGGACTTCGGAACAATGGACCTCCGATTTGAGCTAAATGAAAAACGCCCATGAAGTCATGCAGTCAAGAGGTGAAAAGGAAGAGTGGATATAAGATGTTATAAAGGTGGCCCTGGTGGTACTTGTCATTGGGTTAAATATTAAGCAAGAGAAGAAATGCAGCAATCAGGTCTGATGGCTGGGTGGCTGAGTCTGGGTGGCTGGGAGGATGGGTGCACTAACAGAAAAAAAGAAAAAGGGATAGGAGGAGGGGGTGCTTGATAAGGGGTTGGGTGGAGGGGAGGTAATGATTGATATAATTTGAAATCTACAAATCTCCAGGAGATTATGACTCTGCCTAAAATTAGCATGATTAAAGGTGCCTCTCACAGTGTTTTGGTGAGGATGTGATGGGGAACTAATTTACAAATCAGTAGCCTTTTCATATATAACATATTTCATTAATCAAATTTGAAAGTTGAATATGTCCACCAAATTTGAAAGTTGAATATGTTGAAAGTCATCCTAGAGTCCTCTTTAAGAAGAGGACACAAATGTTGATAGCATTCTAAAACTGGAAACAGAGTCTAAAGAGAATTCTTAAGTTTCAGAATCCTCCCTGGATCAAAATGGAGTTTTTTAGCGTATTTCTTCAAAGCTACTTGAGACAGTAAATTTAGGTTTATGACTCAATTGTAAAGACTTTCAGACCCATTTTGGATAACAACTCTACATTAGGTCAGTAATTAAAACACTGTCTTATGCATGAGCAATCTAGTGGTTAAACCTATAGACACTAGTAAAGACACTAGTAAAGTATGGTCTAAAATTATCATAGTGTATTTGTTTTAAAGTTTATTTTATTATTTATCTTGAGAGAGAAGAGGGGAGGCGCAGAAAGAGAGAGAATTCTAAGCAGGCTATATGTTGTCAGCACAGAGCCCAACGTAGGGATTGATCTCACAAACCATAAGATCATCCCTTGAGCCAAAATCAAGAGTTGGACACCTAACTGACTGAGCCACCCAGGCACCCAGAAAAATATTTATTATTTAAAAAAATTTTTTAAGTTTATTTATTTATTTTCAGAGAGAGAGCAGGGGAGGGACAGAGAAACATGGAGAGAGAGAATCCGAATTCACGAATAGTGAGATCATGACCTGAGTTGAAACCCAGAGTGGGATGCTTAACTGACTGAGCCACTCAGGGGCCCTGACAAATATTTATTTTAAACTCATGTATATTTCTAGAAATGTAGTACCTATCTTATAATTATTTGTATCTGCAAAGATACGTTGGTAAAATGTTGTTTGGCTTTTCCATATGACATGGTTACCAAGAAACATTCCAATTTTTATTGGTTTGTTTCTATGTCAGACCGTATGTTCCAGCTGATTTCCTTCTTTCACCTCAAGTCCCATGATGAAGGCCAAGGGGTGCATCTCTGATTTGAGAGAACCAATCTTACCAAATAATGTCACTGGTCCCTCTCTTCAACAGCCCTCTTGCTACCTAGGAGAGTTTATTTCCATTTCTGCCTTTACATAGAGGTGTATCTACAACTGTGAATTCTTAGGGTAACACCTCTTGTCATCAAGTCTGATGACTGATGGCAATTAAGCTACAGAAATGATCTGTGTGTGCTTAGGTTCCAGTGTGATGTGATTACAGGAGCACAGAGAAGGGGAAAAAAGACAGGAATGGTACGTAAGCCCCAAACACTCCATGTAAGTTGATCATTAACATGAGAAGAAGGCTCTAAAATAATGAATGTATATTTTCATGCCTGTCTTAAAAGAAAAAAAAAATTTTTTCTGTGAAGATAGAGAAATACAGAAACGTAGCTTTAAACATGTCTTCACTTACATTATTTTCCTTTTACCTACAGTGTTTTCATAGAAATATATTTGAGTATATTGTTGGTTAGCTTAATCCTCCTGGAAAGTGATTTCAGGAAAGCCCAGTCCTTATTTGATAGGACTTTGAAATGACCCTCTCTCATCCTGAAGCAGTTCATTTTTCTCAAACTTGTAAGCATTTACTGTCATGATATCCTGAAGTTTCTATCCCTATCAAGGATATAGGTTTAAGAAAATGCATTTCAAACTTAAAAAAAAAAAAAACTATCACAAAACATTCTGAAGCAATGACTCAGTCTAGGAGGTGGTATTGTTGATAATACTATGACACTGACAACCTTTGAGCTTTATAGTTAGCAAAAGGGCAATGTCCCCTGTGTACCAGCTAGAGGAAAACTATGTTCTTTGGTTCCAGAAGCCTCGCCGCCTCCCCTCTTGGAAACAGGCTCTTGAAAAGTGGTTTTAACTTCCTTCCCCCTGCTCTGATGCAGCCCTGACTGTGCAAGGGGGGATCTCCAAGGCCCGGGGTGTTAGGAAGGCAGAGTGACTATTGTCCTCCTTCACACGGAGACAGAGAAAGAGCCAGTCATTGCGCTGACTTTCTGCCATGCTCAGACTCAGGTAGAACGGCTCGGACCTTTGAGAACAAGATGAAAAGACCTAGCAGCAGGAAGAATTTGGGCTCCATTTCGGGAAAATACCCCAGTAAAAGAATTGTGAGGCCCTGGTGCATATTACCAAGGGATTCTGTGGAATCTCATTATCTGGTGATTTTAATGACTAACGTACAATGATTTTTGTAGGATAATTGATGTAAAGTGCTGCCCAGAAGCTGAGGGATGAATGAATCCACCTTCACACATCTTTTCAGGCCCCTCAGCTCTATGATTTGTACATTTTATTATTGAGCAGAAATCACAAAGAACTAAATATGCTTTTTTTTGTACATGGCGTTAACTACCTTTGTGTGTTAATGTGGTACCTGCCAATTACTTACATTAAGGCAAATGGCTAAAATATACAAATTAAGTTATGAACACACTGCTACATTTAACAGATTAACTGAATACCTGTGAAGATTTCAAGAGTTATATTGAAAGCATAAAAACCACTTCCTTAATCTTGAACTTGTAGGCTACTTTTTTTCCCCCCAGAGCTGTTTGGTCTTACAGCCTGAATGTGTTCTAAATGCAGCAAAAGGAATTTAATACACATTGAGAAAATGTGTGGTCACCAGGCTATGTCCTGTGGGAGGCACTACCATAATTAATCTTCACGGTAATCTAGGCATGTAAAAGGATATATGGTGTCTTTGTCTACTCAGCCTGCCATAGCAAAATACCATAGACTGAGTGGCTTCAACAACAGACATTTATTTTCTACAGTTCTGAAGTCTGCAAGTCCAAGATCAAGGTGCTGGATGATTCAGATCTTCATAAGGGCACTCTTTGTGGCTTGCATATGAATGCCTTCTTGCTGTGTATTCACAGAGGAAGAAATGTCTCTCTTTTGCTCTTCCTGTAAGGGCACTAATCCCATTGGGAGGCTCCCAGCCTCATCACCTCATGTAAAGTGAATTACTCCCAAAGCCCCATCTCCAAATACCATCACAAATGGGGGCTAGGCTTCAACATATCAATTTGGGGTAAGAACGACTCAGGTTAGTCTATAGCCTACAGTAAATGTTTTAGGCTTTATGGGTCATAAGATCTCTGCCCCAGCTACTCAATTCTGCCATTGAAATGTTATAATATGGAAACAAATGGGTGTGATAGTGATTCAACAAAACTTTATTTATAAAAACAGGAAGCTGGCAGGAATTGAGTACGCATGGTCTTTGTGACCCTGGCCCTCGCAACAGCCAGTTGAACAAAAGATAGGAACTTGACCTATCTGTATAGTTTTCAACAATTTATGACTTGTCTGGTCTAGTGTGAATTGGAATGGATCCAATGGATTCCTCTCATGGAAATTTGGTGTTAGAGACACAGGAAATTCTTGGTTGAAAAGGTTACTAGAAGTAGAAGGTTATGAGTGGGGGTTATTTGAGATCCTGAAGTAAAAGTTAGTAGAAGAAGATAGGGTAGGAAGGGAGAGTGTGTGTGTGAGAGAGAGAGAGACAGAGAGAACAACACAGCCCCTAGTAAGTGGAGAAAGGTTTCATTGCTGAATTTCTAGTTTCTTTTTTTTTTTTTAATGTTTTTTAATGTTTATTTTTGAGACAGAGAGAGACAGAGCATGAACGGGGGAGGGTCAGAGAGAGAGGGAGACCCAGAATCTGGAGCAGGCTCCAGGCTCTGAGCTGTCAGCACAGAGCCCGACGCGGGGCTCAAACTCATGGACCATGAGATCATGACCTGAGCCGAAGTCGGACGCTTAACCGACTGAGCCACCCAGGCGCCCCTGAATTTCTAGTTTCTAATTACAGCCTTTATGAAGCCCCAATGTGCTTTGTTTGAGTCTTTGTGTACTGTGTTCTCTCATTAAAATAAATTCCCCTTTGCTTACCTGAGCCTGAGTGGAGACTCTGCTGCTTAAGTCAAAGGGCAATGATTAGACAATGATGTTATGAGCATTCTTCTTATATTCACCTAAATAAAATTCTCCTTCTGTTTTCTTTTGTAAGTTTTCAGTGTTGGAGTATCAAAGTCCAAATCAAGTCTTCATAAGTTTGTTCTTCAGAGATAGGATGCCCATTGCTAAATAAAGGTGTACAAAGAATAGGACTTATGGGGGCACCTGGGTGGCTCAGTTGGTTGAGCGCCACATTCTTGATTTCTGCTCTGGTCTTGGGTTCTGCTCTGGTCTTGGTGAATTGACGCCCTGTATGGGGCTCCATGCTGTCTCTCCCTCTCTGTCTGCCCCTCCACTGGCTTGCACCCACATGCACTCTCTTTCTCACTCTCTCAAATTAAATAAATAAAGTTTAAAAATTAAAGAAGAATAGAGCCTGTGGCTTTTCTAAGTCATGTTTATTGTCCCTCTTCCTTTCCAAGTTTTTTGTTTGTCTTTTTTAAATCCAGAGGGAAAAATATGTATAGAAGAATGACGTGAAAGGGTAAACAATCATTTGCCTGGTGCTGGCTCACGCTTCTCTGGCTGTCATTATTGGTGTAGTCATGACCAAAGGGAATACAGAAGCCTGAGCTAACTTGCTCAGCTGTTGGCTACAGTGTCCAGAATGGGGATCCCCATGCACATCTTCTAGCCGCTTCTTCAAGCCTCGCCCTTGACAGATCTTCCTAACTTGGTATTATAGATAACTTTATTCAAGTTTCCAACTTAACTATCATTATAGGTTTTAAAAAGCTTTAGGGGCTCCCAGGTGGCTTAGTCGGTTAAGTGACCGACTTTGGCTCAGGTCATGATCTCACAATTTGTAAGTTCAAGCCCCGCGCTGGGCTCTGTGCTGACAGATCAGAGCCTGGACTTGCCTCAGATTCTGCGTCTCCCTCCTCTCTTCGTGCTCTCTCTCTCTCTCTCTCTCAAAAATAAATATTAAAAAAATTTGTTAATAAAATTTTAAAAATAAGAAAATAAAAAGTTTTAGCACATGTACCTCTCTCCCGTTAGCTGAACTAAGATGTGAATATACTGTATCTGCTTACAATAAATGTGATTACAAAAACTGTGATGCATCGTGACACATTCAGTGGCCCAGCTAATTTGAAGGCAGCTGTGACGGGCAGTTCTCTCTACTTGCAAATGTCCCATGAGCAGCCTGTGCTGAGGTTCTTGCCGTTTTTCCTTCTCTGAAGCTGTAAGAGGGTGGCAGATAGAAGAAGGCAGCAGGCAGTCACTACCCATGATTACAGGTAGTTGAAGGCCCCCAGAACAGCCTTCAACCCAAAGAGAAATAAATGAGAGAGAGCAGACAGATGCCCAATACTTCCGGTCCTTCAGTGAGTCACTTATGAGCATCATTCTTCTGCAGTTCCTCAGTTTGGCGTCATTGTGATTGAGCCCTGGTTTCCCACGGTGGCAACCTGCTCGTTCATGTTCCCTCTTGGCTTTTCTCTCTTCCTTGTCTCACTTTTCCCTGCTCCCGCTCTTCTGCTTTCTTTCTGTCACCTCCTCAGTAAGGGACCTGCGTCAACATCTTTGACCCAGGGTCTGCTGTGGGGAGAATCCTAAGTAAGACAGGGAACAACTTAGAATTTACACACGTTAACAGCTTATGTTTCTACTCTCTGGATCTCAGAGGAAGTCATTGTGTCCTATTGCCCATGATAAATGGTAGAACGTATGAAGAGAGAGAATACCTCCCTAAAAATTCTCTGCTTCCCACATAGAGTCATGCTAATCATCTTTTCATAGACTTAAGTATATCTTACTGGCTTAAAGAAACTGTTTCTCTAATGTTTTCTTCACAAGGTATTCACTGATTCAGTCCCAAATCAACCACACATGTGCAAAACTGTCTCTTCCTTTTTTTTTTTTTTTTCTTGGTCTCTGTCAGCACTGTTTTTGCAATTGATTGAGGAATAGGCTAATTAATACTATGAAATCAATCTTTCTGGTAGGAAGTTGGAGTTGCCCATCTTTGCTAAGATCTCATAGAATGCTTGAGTGGGTAGGATCCTTGAACCAGGTCCTGCCCATTCCCTTATTTTACAGTCGAGGAAACTAAGGCCCAGTGGAATAGTCCAAGAGTATAACTCATAGCACAGAGCAAATCAGAATACAAACCGATGGGTTTTCAGTACACAAGGGTCTCAGTTCGCAGTTTTCGCAGCTCAATACCATGTTTGACTGTTTCCTTCTCATGTATTTTTTTTCAAACCATGTCTGTAAAACGACAGGTTCTGATATTCTTCTGTGCTATTCTCATGTTGGAATAGAATCAGGTGGCATAGAAGCTATTGTTACAGCTCCAGAAGAGTGTCTGGCATTTTCAGTGGCAGCATGGAAGCTTTAATCGTGGAGGTTCCGGTCAACATATTGTGTGAGGCAAGGGGCTGAACTTGCCGTCGATTCCATGCTGTGAACCCTCCTGGGATCTCACTTCATAGAAGAACCCACTTCCTACATGGAAGCTGTACAATTAGGCACATTAATAATCAAAACTCTCCAAGAATATCTCTGCAGCAGATCAATCCAAGCGTTAGCAAGGCAGCCAGAAACGTTTTCTTGGAGGCTTCTCTTTGACTCTCACGTACTTTCTCACCAACTGCTGGCCCTGCTTTTTTGCCCTGGATCCAACCCCATTATCAAAGACGCCAAGGCAAACTTTGCGATTGATTGTCTGAAAATGAACAACACACAGATAGGGAGGAACAGATATTGCAACACCCGAAAGTGCCTGTTAAAGTCACACTCCCAGAGAACGTGAACAATCCAGATGACTGAGGAAAATAGCATCTCCCAGGAGAAACAAGAGACTTGACAGGTAACACTGAAAAGAGATTTTTCTGGCAAGGCAGGTTGAGAGGGAGTGACCGTTCTTCCTGGAGAGCATATGGAAGTGTTGACAGGCTCACTTCTTAATGTGGCCAAGAAAGAACTTGGTTCCAGTGGAGGAAAATGAGCGAACACAGATGACAACCAATCATGTTTTTCATAAAGCCGGAAATCCCGTACATGAGGCCCAGGGAATTCACAGATGCAACCTTGGCAAGGGTGACCTTTTGAGGACCTTCCCAAAGCTCGGTGATGTTAAGTAATTGGTCTTTTTCGCTGAGACACGAATTTGCATTCCATGCTCTACGAGGCTGGAGCCTGGGCACATTAGCGCATTAGCATAGCACTGGAATGCCCAGGAAGAATCTCTTTCCACCATCAACCATCCTCCTGGGCCCTTCTTTAGAGCCGATTTCAGTGTGAAGAATGCCCACACAGGAGCAAAGCTTACATGATTTTGTTTCCATTTTGAGGTACAGCCAATTCAAAGGGAAGAGGCACCCTCAGGTTGTCAGGATTCACTTGGTTCACACAGATTTGCACCCCTCATGCCAGTATTTAAATTGGTTTGTTTTCACGCTTTCCATAACCCTGATTCTAGAACTTACCCTAATTCAGCAACTTCTACCTTTTTCATTTTAGCCCTTGCCTTAGTTTGGGTTTCCTGACAGGCAACTCTAAGGCAGGGTTTCTCAACCCTGGCACTTTTGTGGGAAGCCATCCTGTCCTGTAGGACACTGAGCGGTATTCCTGGCCTCTACATGCATCCTCAGGGCAGCCAGAAATGTCTCCAGACATTACTAAGTATGCTCTGGATGGAGAACCACATCTTTAAGTCAAAGGTTCAAGGGCAGTATAGTTAGAAAGTGTTTCCCAGGCAACACTAGTGTGGGAAGGGAAAGTATATTCGCATTCTCTAGAGAAATAGAACTAATGGGTTGAAGATCCAGAGAGAGGGAGAGGGACATTTTAAGGAATTAGCTCACACAACTGTGGAGATCCAAGGTTAAAATCTGCACCGTAGGCCAGTAGGCTGGAGACCCAGGGGAGAGTCGGTGCTGCCTCTCAAGTTTGAAGGCCGTCTGCTGGCAGGAATCCCTCTTCTTCAGGGGACAGGAGTCTTTATCTAGTAGGACCTTCAACGGATTAGATGAGGCCCACTCACTTTATGAAGGGTAATTTCCTTCACTCGCGTTGCAGATTTAAGTGCTCACATTGTCTGAACAAGACTTTCACGGAAACATTTAGAAAAATACTTGACCAAATATTTGGGTACTGTGGCCTAGTCAGGTTGACACATAAAATGACACTTCATGGAAAGGAAAGGTGGGGGGAAACCACAAAAGTTGCATTATTAAGCAAGTTCTGGGGGAAATAGGAGTGCAGTTTTGCTGGGAAATTTTGGAAATGGTATAAAACACTGCTCTTACGGTCATCCATCCCAGTCAAGAAGATGAGGGAGCTGCGGTATTTGTACACCCCTTCCCATCAGTCATTGACTGAGGGCTGTTCCCAGGGGACTTCAATTTCCCGGCATTTCTGGCCTCCTGGTTTACCCAAGAAAAAGCAAGTTCTGGCAGCTAATGAAATCCATCAGGCAAAGAGGTGCCGGCATTGGCAGCTGGAATTCAGATTGATGCGTGACCCGACGGCAAGTGGCTAAAGAACTCTGGGCCAGGTACTGACAACATCTGCTACCATTTGTAAGCAACCCATCATTAATTAGTCCCAACCTCTGGCCGGTGTTGGGACTTTCTTGAATGACAGAGCCATCATCGTTTATTGGCCTCCTCCCTCTGTGCCTCCAGATACTGGATTTTTTTTTTCAATTGCATTAAAATACGCTCAACTTACAAGTTCCCATCTCAGCCATTTGTAGACATACGGTTCGGTGACATTGTATACACTCACAGTGTCGTGTGATCACGAGCATCGTCCATCAGCAAAGATTTTTCATCTTGCAGAACAGAAATTCTCCCCCATTAAACATCCCGTTCCCCTTCTCTCCAGCCCCTGGGACCTCTAGCGGACTTTCTGTCTGTATGAGCTTGACCATTCTAGGAATCTCATAGAAGAGGAATCATATCATATTTGTCCTTTTGTGACTGGCTTATTTGTTGTGGCATCAGGTCCTTAAGACCCATCCACATTGTGGCATGTGTCAGAAATTCTGTTCCTTTTAAAGGCTGAATAATTTTCCATTGCATGTATATACCCCATTTTGTTTATCCATTCACCCATCGCTGGACACATGGGCCGCTTCCATTTTTTGCCTATCCCTATGAACGTGAATATACAGATATCTCTTGATGTCCCTGCTTTCAATTATTTGCATATATAACCAGATGTGGAATCACTGAGTTATATTTTGAGTTCCCTGCGTGACAAGTAAACATAGTATGGAAAGCAATGGGGAAAAAGGTAAGCATGCTTAAAAAAGGAAATAAATTGCACGCACATTTCTGAAGTCTGGGTTCATCACTTCCCAGGACTGCAGTCGAATCTGAGATTTTTTTTTTTAGTACAAAACACATCTGTGAATGGTCCATAATCACCACCATTCTACATTCTGAGAACAGTTTTATTTGTCTCCTTCTTTGCCTTCTGATAAAGAGCTTTGTTTATAAAATTCCCGTCTTCTGAAGTTCTCGAAAGATCTCAAGTGAGTTGTTCTCATAAATGAAGGCAAAAACATTGGTTGGCAAAGCCTGTGACTGACAACATCTTTTTTTAGTTACCTGAGCTCTTTGCCTTAATTCTCTAGCACTTTCCATTTTCCCTTTGTTTCCCGGAGTTTTGCCGCAAACTGCTGTTTAGCAAAGAGAAGCCAAATGCAGACTTAGGCCAAACCCTCATTGCAGTCTGTTTCTTTTTGTTGTTGGTACCCGCATCACATCCTACCTGGCCAGACCTGCCAAGTTTTTTGGATTTCCTAGAGGAGGTTTTTATTCTGTCTGCTTGTCTGCACTTGTATACAAAACCTGTAATTATATAATAGGTGAACTTACTGGTGTGCTATTGTGCTTTCTTTTCTTTTTTTAAACCAGCTGAATTGGTCCTTTTTATATTTTGAGCCTATTGTTACCTTTATGACTATTACAGGTTCCTTCCCCCTGGCTTCTGATACTTTAGCCTTTATGCCAGCAACTAAATATTTATATAAAAAATTATTTAAAATAATTTGTGCTTCAGTGGAATTTTAAAACTTGTATGTTTCTAGCTATAATTTGAATGTTTTAATGTTACGGCGACAAATGATTGTCGATGAAAGAATTTTGTTCTTAAGGTATGTTATCCTATTTTTAGATCAGAAAGAGCACCTATGAAAGTCATTAAGTATACATATTTAATTCTTTTACTTAAAAAATTGTGACATTCCTAATCTGTGTTTAATTCAGTAAATGTTTTATGGTTAATACATTCACACAGAACTTTGTGAACAGCTATACAAAATATCTGAAACTCAAAATGAAATAAATGCTTGTTAAAATTTGTTCATTGATCCAAAGCTGACATTTAAAAAAAAATAGAGCAAATGGTATTCCATTATTGATTTCAGGATACTATTCGTTACTGTCTTCAGTATAGTGGTCTCTCCTTCAAGCTTGTTCGTTTCATGGAGGTTAACACAGAGCTCTTCATTACTGTGGACTGTATTTTTGAGACGATCCATGCAATATTTTGTCATAGAACTACCTTCCTGTCCTCGTGCTTCTTGCCTAAATGGCAAGCTTCAAGAGAGATGGATGGAATCTGACTCTTTTCTGGCTCTTGACCCCCAGCAGGTGGTGAACTTGAAGTACTTAGAACAGGGTTTGGAACCCCCTCAGCCCCTCAAATTATTGGTCGTTCTGGGGATTGTCATGCATCAGATCAAAACAGATTCCTGGGTAATTTTGGATTGGTATCTGGTGGGCATGCCAGAGGACAGCTGTTCAATGGAACAGTAAATATAATACATCAGTAAGAATTGAACATTAAGGTTTTATCTGAGTGTGTGTGTTATGAGTAAGAACTTGTGGACAGCCAAAATTAACGACTCCTTGTACTGTCATCTTGTTACCATTGTTATTCTTCCGTGTGCCATCTTTTTCTTTATAACTGTTACACCATTCCTGCTGATGAGATCAGGAGTCTCGCTTTATTTCTCTGTGAAGGGGGGTAAGATGTGACTCATCAACCAGAGAAATAATTAAGCAGACACCTTTCACTTCCACTAAACTACAGAATGCTACCAAAAATCATTCAGATTGAATTTTTCAGTAGAAATTTTCAATTTCAATGACAAAAATTTCCTATACTAAATGCACAAGTGAATATAAACATAAATACTACGCTTGGATGGATTTTCTACGAGCCGGAAAGACACTGTGGTAGGAGAGAAAAGCAAGCCATAGTGTAAAAGGATAACATCATAGATGTTCTCAGAGTCTGACCAGATCCATCTGGAGTCATGTGTCCCAGGACTCAGTACTACAGTAAAGAACGAAAGTGTGGT
Source organism: Panthera uncia (assembly GCF_023721935.1). NCBI lineage: Eukaryota > Metazoa > Chordata > Mammalia > Carnivora > Felidae > Panthera > Panthera uncia. Next base: position 36,356,698 of record NC_064816.1, read on the forward strand.
TCCCTTTTTCAGATAGCCAACATTTCTTGATAAAATGGCAGAAGCAGTTATGTAAGAGGCAAAGGTGAAGCCCAGTTCCAAGGAGATTGATCTGAGAGATTGATCTGATAGAATTATACATCTAATTTGTCAAGCAAGGAGGCACAAGCACCCTCAATTTGATTTTAAAAATATGTGTATAGCCCTTTGCTCTAAGCAAACACACAGGAAGCATGGCACTTGGCCATAGCAGCGATTCTGGTATTAAACATAACAAGTGAATTCAGAACTGATCATTTACACCAAATTTAATTCCCTTTATGCCTTCAGGCAGCTCACCTTCATATTTGAGAATGCACACAAAAGAGCAGTCCTGGGTAGTCAAAAAAGGAAACTAACTGTGAGAGTCTAGTCCTGGCTCCAACTCAACCCGTGTGACATCTCTGGTTCAACTCAGTAGTGTTAAAGCATTTCTTTTTCTGGCCTTCATGCCTTCTTTTCAGCTACCTTATCTGGAACCCTAATGTATAAAACAGTCTAAAAACAAACCCGTTAGCTCTGATTGAGCTGGGGGCAAGGGGACCCAGAGTCCAACCCACAGAGCCTCCTTCTTATGTCTTCACCTCCACCTGCTCATGATCTGTCTTGGACATGAGGATTTTACAGAAAACGGTGTACAAAAAGGTCATACCGTATGTGCTTTCCAAAGACACTTCTCATCCACAACATCCATTATCATTTATATATTTAACATCAATTTATTCTGGGCCTTCTCCCTCCCATTTTCACTCCCTCTGTTGCATGTTCTCACTCTCAAAAGCAACGGGAGTATGACTCCAAACATTCAGCTGTGATAGAGATATTTTTTAGAAGAAGGATTTGTTCCCAGTAATCTAGTTTCAACTCTAGAAAACGAACTGGAAAGTTCTTCCTTATGCATCTCCGTGTCCTTTGTTTTGTAGAGCTATATTGCCACCAGCCATCTTTCCTCAGGTTTACTTGCCCATTTCCATCATCAAATTCAGATCAAGACAAAATGGTCTCTTTTTGCTGAGCAGGACAAAGAACCTACCTTTCTTGGTGAGGAAAGAGAAGAGTGCAAAATCATTATGTTTTTTTCTCCTTGTCACATAGCAACATAGAGTAACATGGGGTTAAGTATCATCCTAAGTAAATAATATCCTTCCAGACCATTGGGGGAAGCAATGCTCTCAGTAGATTTAATCTTCACCTCTGGGCTTCCATATAATTTTATTTTATTTTTAAGACACTTGATATTTGGTTTGAATGATAATTTAGGGATAAACTTGCCTTATTTTCCTATTATATTGCAAAGTCCTTAAGGGTAGGAACTTTTCCATACACAGCTCTGAATCTTTTATGAGGCTAAATATGTCACCTGGTGAAGTGTAGCTGTTCTAGGAAATTTGTCGTAAAGTGAACTGAGAAAAATACAGAGTTGACTCTTCTAAATAGAGGTTGGCAAACTCTAGCCCATGGGCCAAATCCAGTTTATCCCTTGTTTTTATAAATAAAGTTCTATTGGAATAAAGCCGTGCTATTTTTTGATTCACTGTATATGGTTATTTGCATACTGTAATAGCAGATCTGACCAGTTATGACAAAGATCGTATGATCCACAAAGCCAAAAATATTTTCTATCTGGCCTGTTATAAGAGTTTCCCAGCCTGTAATCTAAACCCCAGGTGAATTAATATATGAAAATATTGATGTATATTTTTGTTTTGGTTGAATTACTTTCTAGCCTATAAACTTTCAGTAGGCAAACTTGCTACTTACTTATGTTTCAGTTATTGACAAATGGTCAAATCATGGGGCACCTGGGTGGCTCAGTCGGTTAAGCATCTGACTCTTGGTTTCGGCTCAGGTCATGATCTCATGGTTCGTGAGTTCAAGCCCCACATCGGGCTCCGCTCTGACAGCATGGAGCCTGCCTGGGATTCTCTCTCTGTCCCTCTCTCTGCCCCTCCTCTGCTCTCTCTGTCTCTCAAAATAAATAAACTGAAAAAAAAATTTTTTTTAAATAGTCAAACCAGCTGTTGCAAGTAGATATGAGATCAGTTTACCCACCCTAATTGATTATTCCTCACCATCTTCTGGGTTTTAAACTACGCAAATGCAAAAGAATAGTTTTGCTCTTTTAAGTCACATTAGTCAAAACTTTTCTAGGTTTATGTAATAAAAGACAAACTCAAGCGAGCCCCCTTAAAAAAGAAACTTTTTTCTTAAAAAAGAAAAAGCTGAACTAAAATGGTTGGAGGAAACAGTGATTGCTCATGCACTGAGAAATTACGTGTTGAATTGGCTTCAGGAAGGGCTGGACTCAGAGGCTCAAAGGTGGTGTCGGGGCTCTCTCGCCAACTATTAGTGCAGCTAGATTTTGTTCGTAGATGCTTTTTTTCTATTTTGCCATTGATGGTCCAGTTCCTCTCATATGAAAGAAAGTTGCCACTGGCAACATTATAGTTTCAGACTAGTTCTATATGGCTTTTTGTCCAAATACAAGAGAACCTTGTCTCTCCTGATATCTGCATTAAATCTGTAAAAGGGCTCTACCCATGCAAGTCACGTGTCAACCACTGTGGCCCAGTAGATGAGATACCTTAGGATTGATCGTCCCTGGGTCACGGGCTCAACTCTATGTGCCCTGGGCTCTATAATTGATAGTCCCACAAAAACAGGGCAATGTGGATAAAAACCCCACGTTGTGCCCCAATGGAAAAATACCTACTTTATAGATAAAAATAATGGTGTCTGTCTCTCATAGAAATATAATATCAGAATTTTAGTGGATGAGGCTAGATTTTTCCAAATAACAACCAAATATAGGAAAGATGATTTTACTCTTCCTTTCCTGTCTCCATCATCTTTCCTCCCCCCCCCTCCTCCTCCTCCTCCTCCTCTTCATCTTCATCATCATCCTCATCATCACCATCATCATTTTTTTATGCTGTTTAACACGTAGCTCCATAAAACTTCATAATGCCTGTATAGCTGCTTTGGAAGCAGATTCAATGTGCAAAACTCTACCCATGCTCCGTGTATCTTTTGCTCTTGGATTCTATTTGTTCCCTTCTCTTGTTGGTTCTGGGTTTAATGAGATTGCGTTGCTCAAGCTGGGATTTACTTACCTATGAAGTTGACCAGGAAATGTAAAATTTCATCCACTGAGTGGTTAAGATGCAAGTATTTTCACAGTGAGATAAGGAGTGAAATGAACAGAAGAAATGTCAGAGTGCGGAAGGATGGGACTTATTTCTCTGCGGGGATCAGTGTCAGTAGAGTCTCTTGTATCTCCTCACACCCCCCATCACACTTCTATCCCAGGGCATCTAAACTTTTATATACTTAAAAATGGTCTCAGAGGATCTCTGAACTCTTTGAATGAGCCATTTAGAAATCTTAAATAAATAAAAAACGTTGAAAAAAAAATTAAAAAAAAAGGGGTGCCTGGGTGGCGCAGTTGGTTAAGCGTCCGACTTCAGCCAGGTCACGATCTTGCGGTCCGTGAGTTCGAGCCCCGCGTCAGGCTCTGGGCTGATGGCTCGGAGCCTGGAGCCTGTTTCCGATTCTGTGTCTCCCTCTCTCTCTGCCCCTCCCCCGTTCATGCTCTGTCTCTCTCTGTCCCAAAAATAAATAAAAAACGTTGAAAAAAAATTTGAAGAAATCTTAGTATAGGTTACGTTCTTCCTACTTGTCTTATAGCTTGAAGACGCTATGATTTGGATCTAAAATAATTACTGCTATTCAGTGTCATCCACACATAATTAGCCTCAAATTATTGTGAATTAACATGGTTTGCCCTCTTCATGAAGTGATTCTATTACTATTTTTTTTTTCCTCACACATATTTAAAATGAAAACACTTTGGATCTTCTGTCCGGTTAGGTGAAGTTCTTTCTAGAATGTCAGTTCACAATAAAGGAAAATAGCAGGGGTGGCTTCTTAACCATATAGACTGAGTTACAGGGCACGGCCCAAATGATTTCTAGACTCTGTTTTCTCTGTGGCATTGCCTCTGTTAACTTTCTCCTCCTCCATGTGTATACAAAGAAAATGCTCCAGTGTGGTAAAGATTTTAGGTCACTTTGAAAGAATCCAAACCAGAGAGATTCACATGTTTCCTTATCCTATATAACTTGGTGTAAACAGATGTTAGTAATAAAAGAATTACATAATAATTCTAAATTTGTTTCTGACAGTGAGAGGAAAAAGGAAAACATTTCAGAGCATGGATTTACCTTTTAATTCTCACTACATATACACAGAGAAACTCTATGAAAATTCAAGACTTTGAAGCCAAAATGCACAAGAAATCCCACTGCTCTCTGACCGTCCCTATGGTTTTACATTTAGCCCTCAACACTTAATCCAACATTCAGCTCTTAGTGAGAAAATATCCAAATATATGTATGTCTGAAACTGATGCCTCCGAAGTAACCTTGGGTTTTCTTTGGCATTCTTGCTGCTGAGCCACAAATTTGAAGTTGAAAACAGGGTATTTTCCATGGAAGTTTCTCATGTATAAAAATCCATCTCAGATTCTGACCAACACAATCAGAGAAATTAGTTTATTAATGAAACTCTTATCTGAGTGGGTTTTGAAAATTTTTAAAAATGCCTTTTTTAATTATTCTTAAAGAGAACAGCACAATCCCTTTATTGTCATACTTGCTTAGAATTTCTTTTCCACTCCTTATTATGCATGCCTCCTTTATGTCATCAATACATAATCCATTATGTGCCTCTTATCGTATTTGCTCCCACTACTGTCTCAAGATGATGTCAAAGGACATTAGCTACCAGAGACTAACTTTGCAGGAGTGAATTAATGTCAGTGTTGAAGGAGACTATAATCATATGACTAAATGGGCTTTCAGGAGGCCACACAGTACGCTGATGACAGAATCAAGAATGAAACCTGGGAATTCCGATCATTTGTCTTGTGTTCTGTCCACAAATGATACTACCTATTCTTAGTGTTTAGTAAAGTCTTGGTGAAAGCAATCCATTTACCAGAAACAGCATTCATGAAGGAGTTTTTAAAATAATCCAGTGGAAATTTCTTCAGTGATAATACAAAAGTTCTGAAAGGAAATAATATACCGGTATAATCATACATGTAGTGTTATTTGGTATAGCTGAGATTACCAAAACTGGGATAGTACATTAAAATTTTTTTGAAAGTTCATCTTATCTAGAAGTTAAAAGGCCCCAGTTTAAAAAGAAAACATGCCATATATGAAATCTCTGTAGTGCAGGATTAGGGCTAAGCATACAGACTGACAAGTTCAACCTGAGGTCAAATAGCTTTCCAATCAGCAATTAGCTATTTGACGTTAGACAAGTATTTATCACTTATGAATTTTCTGTTTTTATATTTGTAAAATAGGGGCATTAAGACTGACTTCTAGGCTTGTTGTAAAGTGAAATAATGCATTGAAGACATTTAGGACAGACTTTTAGAAAGGTAGCAACAACTATACTCTGGTTTCTCTTCAGATTGCATAAATCTTTCGCTTTTTAGAAAGGTAGCAACTGTCATGCAATATAGTCCTTAGATGTTCCTCAGTCCCTCACAGAAACAACAGAACAACTACATGGCCACACTAGAATCTCATAGACAGTATTTGCAATAAGATAAAGTGGTAGTCTATCACCAAAAGCCCCAAAATACGAAGGATGAGTTCACGCCAACAAAACCCAAGTATCAGCCAGTTATTGACATCCGTCCAGAAGCCAAGAAAGTTTCTGGTAACCAAAATGACCAGAGAGGCATCAACAAAGATTTTTTGTGTATATGTGTATTTGTGGAACTAAGATTGCATGCTCTTTCAATGTAGACATCGTACACTTCTAAAAGAAATGATGCAAGAAAGGGGAAAGCGATGGCCAAAAAAGTACTTAACTGTTTTTGGGAATCCAAGAGGTGCTGGTAATACCAGTGTGATTGTTCTAAGAAAGTTGTGTTTGTAACGTGGATAAAGCCAGTGAGTAATTGTGAGATAGCTCTGCTGTTCCCTTTGTCCTTGAGACCCAAGAACTTTTGCTTACTTTGTAGTTACTTTATTCTAGGTAGATGTTATTCACAAATAACTCGACACTAGGCAGCCAAATTGTTGTCCCGGTAGTACTTTGAATTGATGAATATTATAACTATGGAGGTCTGGTTCGACAGAACTGATGGAGTTTTTCTGTACGATTGTTCCTTTGTTGTATTCTTTTTTCCTCCTATGTACCCATGTCTTGACCTATTAATTTTCTCACAATCTTTCAAAACTCTCTACTCCTTCTCCTTGTTCCCTTGGAAACTTTGAGAGTGTCTACCTGTCTTGATGCTTTAAGGGCAAATTCCACACTTTTGTTCCAGAGTTGAATGCCTCTTATATTGAATATAGTCCATTTTTTTTGCACCTGGCAGTAAGACAGGGGGTGTGACCAGCAAAAGTTTAAGGGAAGGAATAGGTGAAAGACTGGGAATGACATTCTCAAGTACTTATATTATAGTGATGATCTGAGTTAGGAAGCAGGAGGGGGGAAAAGAGGGAAGAGCTGGAAATCATTGTCTCTTTTTGTCTGAAACCCCATAGGCTACAAAACACATTGTTTTCTCTGCCTTATGCTGAGTCAAGCATATTGTCAATACTCAACAACAATAAATAATTAGCCATATTGGATTTGCATACTTAATTCACCATATGTGAAAATTAAAAACGTGCCTCTGAAAATAAGGTTCTGAGAGTCTTTGATTTGTTCTGATAGCAGCTATAAATCTTAGCATTTTATGCAGAATCTTAGCTAAGTTAAATGTATACCATTTTACCCCTTCATTATATCATAAGCTCCTTTTTAATATTTTAAAATATTAAACTGAAAGTCTTATTCTATTTAGAGGCTTTATACACACATCTATCCCCCCATAGATATGGATATGGTTATACCTAGCTATTTATCTATATATAATATATAAAGCAATTATTCCCCGGTAAATTTGTACATTTCATTTTCCAATACAGTATATTCATTTTAATCACATACTTTCTAATCTTTTTGCCTCCTAGTCTCAGATTTTTTAATTCAAATTTCCTTCCCTTTGTCTGTATTTAAAAATAATAATAATCATTTTACATCTATTACAAATAACAATACCTAGTCCCTGATTGAATGCTAACATTGTAATTCATTCTCAGGGTTCGGCTGCCATTCATTCATACCTCGAGCTGTGCTCTCATTATGTATGACATCAGCAGAAACTCTCAATTCAATTGCAGTCTTTTATTTAATTAGGGACTATGTATTATTTGGTTTGTAGTATCCAGAATTAAAAATAGCCCCTTCCACTGTGTAATGGGAAAGGAAGAAAACTTTGAATATATATTCTAATTGATATTTTTAATACTCTAAAAGCAATCAAAACTTATGTTAAATATTAATTATAATATTTTTATGCTTTTGTGCACCTTGATTTATTGCTGCCCTTTTGGGTTCACTTTTAATTACATTACAGGAAAACAAAGGATATTTTTATCGGAAGAGTTATTTGGCACAGACAATACTTTCAATGGTGATGGTTATACTGAACTTTATATTAAACTTAATTTTCAAAAGCATATTTAACACAGTTTGCCAGGCTTTTTAAAAATTATTTTTCCTTCCTTTAACAACATGCCTCTCGGGTCTCTATATTAGAAATCGGGGACAAAGCTCATAAAGGAACAAAGACCCCAAATCAGGGATGGTCTTTTAAAAGAGGTACAGTTTCAAAGACTCCTAAAGATATAAATCAAAGTGCTTTTGAATACAGAGAGCATTCTAAAAGAATATTGAACTGTTTGCTTAAAATCTCACATTATTTCCTGCTTTTTAAACCCTGTTCCTTTTTGAAGGCTAGCACCAGATAGGGACAAAAGGAATATTTTCATGCAAAAATCAGGGCCAGGTACAGAGGCACAGTCAGAGTCTATTTCAAGTGGGGACAGGAATTTAATTCAAGTTATTCTCCTCTTTATTCCACATTTAACAGATTTGAAGGATTTCTCCACCTCTCTGACACTTGTGCAGACATCACTAGGTACTGTTTGTACCAGTGGCAGGCACCAGGAAATCTTGGTGTGGAATATTTAGTGCTCCTGGAATGGATTTGGAAAACAGGAGAGTGGAAACATGTCTGCTCAAGAAGGTGGGGGCTTTATGTTTCTTGAAATCACCCTTCTGGTCCCCGTTAGAAAAAAATATCTATATCCTCTTTCTAAAAAGAATCATGTTACCAACAGGTGGGCATTACCCTAGATACTATTTTTTAAAGTATATATAAAAAAAATCTTCCTACTTTGGGGGAAGACAGAGATTTTACTTACCTTGTTGTAGATGTCTGGGTTTTTTTTATGTTTTACTTTTAAGTAGTATTTCTAGCACTTTGGCTAAATCAGTACCAATACCCAAAATAACTAACTGATCATGCTATAACAAATTTTACTTTCCAAAAGTTATGACCAAATACAAGGCTTAAGCCCCTATGATGTGTGTGTTTCATTAAGAAAGTGAAATGCTATGCCACTGAGTAGAGCAGGTATCTGTGATTTTTCATGTTTCCATAGCAACATGTAATTTTTATTGAACCGCAGAATAAATAGGCAAATAAAACATACATAAAATATTGATGGGCGTTGGGTCTCTTGTCCAGGGACTTTAGTAACATATGGTCACTAGCGGCTCTTTCTAACTCTTATAGGCATTTTTCTAATTACAGCATATTCTTATTTCAATTTCTTTATTCTTAATCTAATGCATAAAGTTTGTTTTTTAATGTGGTTTCCAAACTCCACTTTGTAGTATACATACTGGAGAGAATATTGAGGCTGTAACACGCACCAAGAAATGAAGAGTGTTTTCTACGCTTCTCTAGGGGAAGTTATAAGATTTGCTTTGTCTCTCCCTTTTTTGACTAATTTTTTACAAGTTATTGACAGTGACTTATGTTCAGTGTGTCAAATACATAATACTGAAGAGAAAATAACAGATTTAAATAAAAATGATTACATTCGAGAATATGATTTATTCATTAAATAGGTTTTCCAACATTGGCAAAAAGAAAAAAGAAACTGAATCAATTAAGTTAGTCATCTGAGCTTGAAAAAAAGGAAAAAATTATAAAATGAAATTGATCTGATATCCACATATTTTATTGGAGTGATCTCTATAGTACCATGCTGTCTCTATCATTTCAGTTTCATAAACATGTATTGAGAGCAAACTTCATGTTTAGTATTGCACCGTTATAAAAAATAGGTCTCTGACCTTAAGCTACAACCTTAGGAGAAAAGGTGAATTATTAAGGTTAATAGAAAGGTTGATAAAATGGGAAGAAAAAAAAAATCTCTTAAAATTAGGTTTAGTGTCTAGAAAAAATAAAGCTACATCCCTACCTCATAGCTTATAGTAAAATAAATTCCAAATTGATCAGACTAAAACTTGGAAAATGAAATTATTAACATACTAAATAAAACATAGACCTTTTAAAATATTTGTATCATCTTACTATTATATACTAAAGGGAAGGGGAAGGGAAAGACGTTTCTGTATATGACGGGAAACTCAAACCGTTGTAAAAAAATGATAAATGTTGTATTAACACAAAAAATCCACATGGCAAAGGAATGTCATAAAAATATCAAAAGAAAACAAACTGGGAAGTGTTTTTCCCACACATATCACGAAAGAACTAATTTTTAATAAAAATAATATTCCTACATATCTATATAAAAATCTATAACATAATAGGAAAATAGACAAAAGAAAAAGAAACGCACCTGTCACTAACATGTTTGGGAAAATGCTCCTTTACAGTCCTCATAAGATAAATGCAAATTAACGAAATACCATTTCACCTAGCATATTGGTAAAAAAATTAAAAAAAAAACAGCTTTATAACCAACTTGTTAGCGAGGGTGTGAGTGTAAATTGTTATAAACATTATAAGGATCAAAGTTTAATTTGTTATAATATCCTTAGAGCAAAATTTAGCATTATCTATCCCCAAAACGCAATAATCCTAATAATTTTATTTCTAGGACATTCTCACTTGTGGGCAAAATACACAACTCTCGTAGCAGCACTACTTGCTGAATAAACACAGTGAAAACAGCTCAACTATCTGTCAGTAGAGGATACAATAAATTTATTTCCATACATTTGTGAAATACTATGCAGCCGTTTGAAGAATGAAGCATCTCTTTCAGGATGAATAAGGATTTCAGCTAAGAATATCATTAAAGGAAAACAGCAAGGTACAGAACACTGTTACAGCCAACTCACATTTGTGTAAAAAATAAAAAAAGGAAAATATAAAATACATACACAGATGCTACCATATGCATACATTTTCCTAAAGCTACACACAAGAAAATTTGTTATCCCAGAAGAGATGAATTTGTTGGGGGATGGGATAACAACTTATTACTCTCTGTTCTTTTGTATAGTTTTGATTTTGTGCAAACATTTCCTGTGCCTATATAATTAATTTTTTAGTGGGTTAAGATAATACAAGGGCAAGTGCAAAAAGTATGTTTAGTGCTAGGAAATTTTTAATTAAAAAATGACCATTCTTGTCATGCCATTCAAGGAAGGTTTAGAATTAAGGGGTCGTGAGGTAGATTTGAACCTAAAATTGAGATCAAGAAGTATTACCATGAACTAAGATGGTTTAATCATATCCATATGATACAAGCTTATGGCCCCATCATTCAAGCAAGTAGAGATAAGGGAGCCTAGAAAGAGGCAGAGATTGTGGAAACAGAGAAAAAGAATAGAAGAAGGTACAGTGACTTTGAATTATGTCTCTTTTGCAGTGAAAGCACAATAATGAGTTTATAGGAGTTCAGAACAAATATTCAAATGATAATGTAGAAAGTACCACGTTCTTAATGATTATGTTGCAAAAGTATCCTTTTTTGCATAAAGTCTTAGATGAGGAGAAGCAGCATGACGTATTAGAAAAGGCCATGAACAGAATTCAGGAGACATTTAGTCTGGTTCTTGTTCTGCCATTAATTAGCAAAGTAACCTTGAGAAGGTCACATTGTGTCTCCAGGCCTCAATTATATTATCTGTTATATAAAGCGGGGGGGGGGCATGCAATAGATTCATGGTTCTACAACCATTTTTTTTTTGCTCTGAAGAACATTTTTTTTCAAATGAAATGTGAGCACAAACCAGTGAAACAGATAAAAGCAGAGCAATTTTGTATAAAGCAGGAATGGGTGCCCCAGAGCCCTCCTGCACGGTATCTTTCTTTCCCGCCATGGCCCTCTTTAATGGAACAAAATCAAAGCCCTGGGAACCAACAAAGTTCAATTTAAAACTATTAGCTAGGGGATTCCTCAAGCCCCTTTTCACGAAAACATTTCATAATTCTAAGAGGTAATTGACTCACAGGTTTAACCATTTGTAAAATTTCTACAAAAATATTTGCAAAAACTGACGGTGCTAGTAGGAGGCTATGCAAGAAGTAATTACTTCAACAAAGATTTATTAAGCATCTTTTCTGTTGCATACTGTTGCAAAATACAGAGCTGGCTAGAGCGGAATCTCGCCCTCTCTGATTTTGATAATTTGTTGGAGTTTTTAAAAAATCTGTTTAGGGTTCTCTAACCTTTTTGAATATTGACATAGATGTCTTTTATTTGTTTGGGGACTTTTCTGTTGCCTTTTTCTTCTCCCGGGGCTCCATTTTTATGTATGACAGTACTGTTGACCAACTCACATATCTCTTGTGCTCTCTTTTGTTCTTTCCACCTTTTTTCCTTGCTGTGCTCCAGTTTGAATGTCTTTTTTGACCCGTCATCAGTTTCCCAATCCTGTCTTTTAGTGATTTCCTAAATTCACATACTGTATTTTTAGTGCTAAACTGTCCATTTTAATTATTTTTATAGATGCATGTATTTTGAAGCTGTCCTCTATTTTGTTAATCCTTTTTTCTCTTTCTGTAAGCACATTAATCATAGTTATTTTAAAGATCTGATTGGCTAATTTCAGCATCTGGCTTTATCTGTGGGTTTGTTTCTATGGTCTGTTTTTGCTCTTGGTTGTTGATTTATGGCCATTCCACATCTTACGTATAATCATTTTTGACTGAATATGACACTGTGTTTAAAAACTGTACAGACTTCAAATGTTAACTTCTGCAAAAGAAGTCTATTCTTTCTTCTCCTGAGGCAAATACTGGGAGGGGCTGATTGGCCAAATGAAATCAGCAATCAGGATGGCTGGAGTGTAGCTTTTGTAAACCCAGTCTATCTCTGTGGAAGATTCAATTCTGCCCTAGAAAAATTTTCAACTTAGCTCTCTGACCTTTTATGTTGGGCAGTTTCAGAATATAGTAAATGTATTAAGGCCATGTGTTGGAGGCCCCTAAGCTTCCAGCCTTATTTGTCAGTCACACACAAATATCAAAAAATCATACATTTTCTTGTCTCTCCAGAGTACCTTTCTGGAATATTGGCTTCAGCTGCATCTAGAATCAGTCAGTGTGCCCCTGCAATATCAGCTGTAAATCTTTGGCGCTAATCCGTCCCTCCCGTGAGGATTCTTATCAGGCCTTTTCCACCAGAAGGTCTTTGTTCCTTAAGTCTTCAGGATTATGGAATTTCTCATTCTCCCTTTCACAACCATTTGGTTCATTTCTTTAGCCTTTCACGCAGTGTGAGATTAATCAATTCATGTAGCAATGGGCTGTCTGTTTGAAAGCCCTCAAATCTCCAAATTAAATTACTCTAGCTTCATCATACCACTAAAAACTTTTCTTTCTCTCCTTCTTTGTACAGTGGACTTCTCCTTGCCCTAGAATCTCATTCTTGTGGCCAGTATGATAAATACTTGCAGGGAAAAAACTGCTCAACTTATCAACTCACCTCCTACTAGTTCCTGTCTCTCCTATCTTGCTGTCTGCTTGATGTCTGTTGCTTTCTCATGCCTGTAAAGATACCATGATTGCAATTTACCCAGCTTTGTCTAATTGCCATTGGGACTATTCAGTTGCTACCAAATGCTATTCAGAAGCAGAAGCTCACATTGGAAATTTTTAGGAATCTTAAAATCTAAACACTGTGAGGCAAATTTTTAAAATTTAATACATGTCATACTGTTCATGTTATTTTATCTGAACTGCTGTTTCTAGGTTTTCCTCTAAGTGGTTTGTAGGGGTGACTGGTTGGCTTAGTCGGTTGAGCATCTGACTTTGGCTCAGGTCATGATCTCACTGTCTGTGAGTTCAAGTCCCATATCAGGCTCTGTGCTGACAGCTCAGAGCCTGGAGCCTGCTTCGGATTCTGTGTCTCGCCCTTTCTCTGCTCCTCTCCCACTCATTCTCTGTATCTCTCTCAAAAATAAGTCAACATTAAAGAAAATTTTAAATGGTTTGTAAAAGTATAGGACGATCTCTGGGTGCATAATTTAAGATGTCATTAATAAATATGCTAAAAACTCAGGTTTGTATACACACAATATTCTCTATTAAATTTAGTCAGGAAAGGCAGAATTGTCTAAAACACACTACACCTTATTTTTCTAAAGAATGATATAGGAAAAGGTTAAGTAAAATGTTAAATCAGATACTAATTTTCTAGTGCATAGAAATAATCAGGCAATAATTATAAGTAGCACCTTGAGGAAAAATAAACATATTTTCTATTGGTATATGTATAGAATATAGTAAGTATAATCTTATATCACGCTTTGAAATTGTAAGCCGCTAGTGTTACTATCATTTTTTTCAACTCCCAGAATATATCAACATTCATTTTAAATTATTTCTTCAATTAACTCCAGGATATCCATCATGCTAAAATTTTTAGAAAGCCTGGAGGGCTTAAGAAATTGTGTGTATGTGTGTGTAAGAGTGTACTTAAGAAATGAATTTGGTTTGCATACCTTGGATTACTGGGGATTTATTTTATTCTTTCTTTTGTTCTCAATTTTCTTATATTTTAATCAGAGTCGTATTTGTAAAGCAATTTAAAACTAGATTAAAATTTAACCTGCAAAAGGGTTGCTTGAGAAAGGAATTAATTCTCTTTGCCATTCTATTTTGCTCTTGCCCCTCTACCTCAAGGGCCTGAAACAAGTCAAAGGACCCCTTGCAGGCATTTTCTCTCATACATCACTCACTAAACCAGTGTATCCTGTTCTCTCTTCTCTCATACAGCGCTCACTAAACCAGGGTATCCCCAAGCCTCATTGCTGCATTAGAGCTATCTATGCTAGATTGTTAAGAACAATCAGATCCTTGGGTTCTGCCTCAGACAGGAATCATTAAGGATAGTCCTCAAATTTTTGCATTTTATTTGCATTTCAGTATGTACTATGGCTGAACACAATTACCCAGTAAGTATTCCATAAGAATCGCATAGCACAGCATAATCACTGACTCCCTAATTATTCAACTGAAGACTCATTACCCTGTTTTCCATTATAATGTCCATAGCAGCTTCCTCTGTCAGTACTGGTGAGGAACCTACCTCATTTGCCTCCTCCTGTGTGTTCTTCTCTGGAAGCTTTCTTAACAGCTACTCATGTCCTATTAAGGAGCTCTCACCAGAACCCTTTCTAGTTCTTACCTTCTTTATTCCATATTCCAAAGCATTCAGCAGTGTCAGTGTAGAGGTCTTCAACTCTGAATTTCTCCTCTTGGAATAAAATCTGGAGGGAAATGCATTACCTGAAATTGGACTTGTCATTTACCAACAGAAAACACAGTGGGTTGTCATACTCATGATATGTGGTCACTGTGGTCAGAGTAAGTTTTTTTTTCCTCAAGTCTCACCAAGCAAGAAAACTCAAGACACAGCCTGAAAAGTCCCTAGTGAATCTGTTTAATTCCTACCATTCTTTCAACTCTGGATAATCAGAGGCAAGTGATGAGCATGGGAGAGAGGAATAAAACTAAACTTCTATGCCTGGCATCCAGAGCAATAATTAAGAACAAGGGATTTATAGTCAGGCTGCCTAGGTTCGTATTCTCGCTTCATGACCTTAGCCACGTCACTTAATTCCATCAACCCACCATATCTGATTTATAAAATAAAGGGAAATATTAGTCTCTGATCTTTCCAAATGTCTTTGGAAACTGCTTTACTGAGATGTCACACATTCAGAAAAGTCACAGATCATAAGTACAGAGTTCAACATACTTTTTACAATGCAAATCCACTTACGCACCCCAATTTCAGATGAAGAAACAAAATCATATCAGTCTTACCTACCTCATTTTGGTCAATATTATTTTACAATTTTTCATCAATAGAAGCTCACCAAGGTTCACCTGTGTCATAACTTCTAGCCTCATTGATCAGTGTTACCTCTTTTTCCTTTACATGTATAAAATCACACAATATGGATTCCTCTGAGTATGACTTCTTTGGAAAGATCATACTTATTGTTGCATGTAGCTATAGTTTGTTGCATTGTTCCCTTTTGTGAATATACCACAGTTTATTATGTGTTCTATTGTTAATAGCTCTTTGTTCACTTTATAGTTTGGACTATTTTGTATATTTTGCCACAGATATTCTTATACATGTCTTCAGTAATGCATGTGCACATTTCCATTGGGTCTACACTTAGGAATGGAACTGCTGGATTGTAGAGTATGTGTATATTCAACTTGATTGGATCGGGCAAACAGCATTCTAATGTGGTTATCCCAGTTTACTTTGTCACAGTGCGTGAGTGTTCTGCTTTTTCCACATTACCACCAAGAATAGCCATTAGTATCTCTCTCATTTTAGCCATTCTGACAGGTTGAGGTATTGTCTTCTGGTTCTCCTATTCTTTTCTCCAATGACTAATGCAGTAGAGTGCCCTTCACATGGTCTCATGTGGCTGTTGCAAGAATTGCAAGATATAATGCACATAAAGCTCTGTGCACAATGCCTGGCACATAGCAAGTACTCAATAAAGCCAGGCCTTCTTATTATTATACCTTTGCCTATTTGATTGCAATGAAGGACCATGGTGTGATCTCAGTGTTGCACATCCCTACCATCATTGTTTTCTTCTTTGTGTTGCTACCACAAAAATAACCACAGATAACTAAACAAATCACAAAAGAATATGTTTGTCAAACAAGAAAAAAATAGTTCTATGGCTCTGTTCCTTTTTTTTACTGGTCTAAGAAACCAAAGTTTATTTTATTGAGCACCACGGAATTAACACAAATGAAATGTAACCTCATTAATCACCATTTATTGATTTACACCTCGCTAATGCAATCATTTAAGCAAGTAGCTGTTAGGTAATGGTGTCTCATTATAGTTCTTGTGTAATTTCCAGATAGGAATTATTATCAAGCATGTCAAGTGGGAATCCTGTGTACTGGGTGTGTGAGAATCTGAGTACTCAAACAGTTGTGTAAAACACCACCAGGAACTTATCCAACTAGCCAATAATGAACAATGGAGTTTTCCTTTGCCACTCTTTAAAGGGAGTTTACCTTCTTGGCTTTTATCATTCTGTCTTGCATTAAAGAGGATGTAGCAGCCATTTCTGTCCATATTCTACTTCTCTGACTATAGTTTGAAGAGAAAACAGAACATGAATTGTGGGCAATAAAGGAAGTAGAGAGTTCTGAAGACAGACGGCACAACTCTGCAAGTGTAATGGCGTCCGTTCAGGAATTTAGAGCTAGGAATGACATGGCAGGGGCCTCACAATGGCCTTAAATTTTGAGCTGTCTAAACAATGCCAGCAGGCAGGCATCAATCAGTGCCATCCAGCATATGGGCAAGAATATTTATCCCGACAAAGTCGCTTTTATTTTTTGAGTTATTGAATGATTTGTTGTTTCTTTTGCATGAATGCTGAGTAGGGAAGCTCTACAGACACATTCTGATACATATATTTAAAATGTAAGTTGATAAATAAACCCAGTGGTATGTATATGGCACAAACACTGTACAAATTCTAATTTAACTTCTGAGATTATTATGAGTTTGCCTATTATTATGAGACTGTTATGAGATTATGAGATTGCCTGTTATTATGAGCTAGGAATGTATTGCCTAGCACATATACCTTGAGTTATGCAATAAAGAAATGATATGAACCACTTGATTAAGAACTGACTATACAATCAAAACTTGAGTCAAATTACACACACACACACACACACACACACACACACACACAGTTTAAATCAAAGCAAGGTATGGAAAGTGTTATCATAACCAAACCTCCCTGAGCCTGTATGGAGCTTGATTATATGGTTTAGAGGAGTGCTTTGTAACAGGATGGTTTGACCCTTCAGGGGACATTTGGAGATATCTGGAGATATTGTTGGTGGTCACAAGTGGGGGGAAGAGGGACTACTCACATCTAGCAGGTAGAGGCCAGAGATGCTGCTCAACATCCTGAAATCCACAGGACAGCCCCACAACAAAGAACTGTCTAGCCCAAAATGTTACCAGCACTGATGTTGAAGAAGACTGAATTATAGCATTAAGCCTTATCCCCAGGACCCAGAACAGGACCCGCCACATAGCAGGGTATCAACAAAGATGTATGTATTCAAGAGCAAGTATTACTATGAAGTTACTAACCTATTCAACAGGAAATTTTGTTAAAAAAAAAAAAAACACCAATAATCAAACGAGTGAATTGTGTGGTGTGTGAGGGATAGATCAGTAAAGTTACTTGAAAACACAGTCACCATTTTTCTTTTTATGAATATACTTGCAGTTTTTTTCACATTTTCCTATAAAGTATTCTTCCTTTTTAACTTGAGTGAGTGGAAAACAGGTTAGTGTTTTGATTGAGGGCAGTGGCTTCAAAGTCAGACAGCCACAAATTGCAATCTGCAGTGACTCTCTGTTTCTTGCCCTGTAAATTAGGATAAGAGTAAATAAATCGGGGGTAAATTATCTAAAATTGTACTCATTTAATAATGATCGTGGTTGCAGTCTCTTAGCATGGAGTAGTATCATGTGGATTCAGCTGGTTATATATTATCCTTTGGTAGTATTGGTTGACAGGAAGGGTTAATTCCTATTCGCTGAGGGAATTACTAGGTTCTAGACTCTTGCTCTATGGCAGTATTATTAGGTCACCTAACAAGTCTTTTTGTAATAGAAGTTAGATCAACAATATCAACCTCTTCATCGTAGAGAATTTCCTTATGCCAGACACTCTACTAAATGCTTCACAGATATTTCAGTCTCTAATCTTCCTACCACATGATGAGGTTTGGGGTTATAAAGGCTCAAGGATATCTGGCCACACAGGTGGTAAATCCCAGGTCTGGGATTCAATGACATAGATATGTGTCTAATGTTAAGCCAAAACTCAGTGCAAATGACTTTGTGCAGTCAGGAGACAACTTGTTCAAAGATATAAGAAATTTACATCCTTAGGAGAGAAAGGAGGTCTCCCCACAAAGACTCAAATATTTTGCAGTGTACAAGTTGTTTAATGAAGTGTTGATTTGATTACAATAGTGTATCACTGGGATCAATTTTTATGACCATCATTAGGGGATCAGATGAAAACATTAAACCATTGCTGTTAGTGAAGCCATTGCAGTTAACGAAATATCTCTATCCTTAGATATCACACTTGTTAGGAAGATGAGAACAGACTATAGAATGAGGTATGCATATATTCACATGTGTGTGTATCTACTGGACAGAGTCGCAACTATACCCATCATTGGAAATAGTACCTATAATGGAGAAAGAGAAAGAGATTATACAGTAGAATGACAGTCAACAGGACTTACACTTTCTTTTCTTTCTGTCTCTTTCTCTCAAATGAGCATATGTGATATTTACAAAGTCTAAAAATCTCTCTTGAACACACAGTTATTGTATGCCTACTCCGGCCAGGTGTGCTCTTTTACACTTTGGAGTCTTATCCTCGCTCTCTAATTTGAAGCATTATGTGAGTTTGTTTCATGGATATCCAAGCCACAATCGGGAAGTGAGCTAGTAGGAGCCTAGACTAAGGTAGTCACGTTGGGAATGCAGGGGACAGCGAGGGTGAAGTTCATATACTCCACCTGTTCTGGACTCTAGTGTTGGAGTCTCTCCCATAAGCCACTCCCTGGCAGCATTGGTGGTTTGGAGGGCAAAATTCAGTCCCTGCGCACCTTTCATAGGAGGAAGCGCCATTCCTGAAAACAGCGAAGACTGAGGAATTTTAAAAAAGTCTCTTCACACCATTCTTCCTGTTTGACTATAATATGACTATTTATTCATATAACACTTTGCACAGATTCTGATTTTTATGGTGCCATAAAGTAAGATTTTCAGAAACTTGGTGGTGGGTAACATAATACCATCAATGACTATTAATTAATGAAGAATTCTACTTAGTGAGGGTGAGCATCATATTTTTCTGAAAATGAATCTTGAGAGCTTCCTTGATTATACCGTGCCTCTGCTTCCATTATCATTTAGAGATTGAGGCATGAGATGGGTCTGGTGATTATAATGATTTAGGAGGAGAAATAATATGTCAGAACTATGGGAGATTCTATAATTTCATGGTCTATAGCCTAAAAAAATACATCATACCCCCAGATCCGGGTGTGTTGTATTTTAACATTGGCTGTTGTGGTACCTTGCACAATATACCTGATTGCAAATTTATACTGAACTCCCCTGACACCAACGGCATACATATTGTAGTTACTAATGAAGAAAAGAGAAAGTAATATACTTTTATTAGAAATTTCTTTAGGGTCTACTCCATAATGGCACATATGACGGGGGGAAGAAATTATTCATTAAGTATTTCCCAGGAATTATTCATAATTTAATGATATGACAGACCCTAGACCTTGTGGATGCTTCAGCTGGTGCTAAGAGGAACTTCCCAGCTCCATAATGCAGCTAGCCATACGGCGCACACTTTACCTCTGATCTGAAACCTGCAATAAACCTATTTTTGCTTTCTGGAGCAATGACAGGTTCCACCCATTGGTCTTTAATATTTGGGGCCATCGCTTTCTTTAGAAGCAAGAATTTTTACATACACCCAAATCTGTTCCTCAGATTGTGTGGGTCACCTAAACAGTTGGAGTTTTGGTGCTTGACACATTAACCTTTAAAATGAAAAGGGACAGAACTCAGATGCATAGAGGAAATTGGCGTTGTTGAGCAGTCCACCAAGAAGGCAACTGAATTTTCAGTTTCTATCTGCATATTTTTATCCTTTTTAACGAACAGAACAATTCTAAGAAATGTAAGTACCAGACTACTTTCTTCAGCCATCAGTGTCAAAGAAATGGTACTGAATGAATTTTCTTCTTAAGATTTTTACTTTTAATTGTTGAAATCACATTTCACTGAATCTAAGATTTATTGATTGCATAATGCACCACTCTTTTATGTGCTATTATAAGAGTGATCTCAATTTTGAGAAATGTAGAAAAAATGGATCTTAAGATCAATGAAATTTGATAATCCCAAGCGATACATGTTGGGGGAGAAAGAAGCACACACACATCTACATAGCTGTTATTCGCCGCCAAACTTTTGTAGATAATTTGTTCTCCATCTCCCATAGTTGCAAAAGCAGGTTTTTACAAGATGGAACGATTCAATATATCTTGAGTTGTGTCTGACTTTCTTCATTCAGCAGTAGATTATGGACACTCTCCCATACCAGTTACCTTTTTTTTTTTTTTAATGGTTAAAATGTCATTCAGAAATGTCTTTTCTATCTTTAAGTCAGAAGTTACAAACTGTGGCCCACAACTTACTGTTTTAAATATCAAGAAATTTCATGTACATTCCTCTTTTCCAGCTTCCTTACAA
The DNA here is from genome assembly GCF_023721935.1 of Panthera uncia. NCBI lineage: Eukaryota > Metazoa > Chordata > Mammalia > Carnivora > Felidae > Panthera > Panthera uncia. The sequence goes on from NC_064816.1 coordinate 36,377,505, forward strand.
ATCAGATCAGGGTGATGTTTTCACATAGTGACAGTTTCCAGCCAAGTAGTGATCGGCCCTCACTTGAAGGACGCACACTTCTCCTGGTGTGCCATCGTTTCCACAGTCTTCTATTCTCATACGTACTGCCTGTGTCTCTTACTTACTTCCCTACCTGGTCCCTACTGCGCTTTGGGTTTGCAACCCCTATTTTGAACATTTGGAATAAAACACACTACAATACAACACACTAAAAAAGGCCTTTTTGTGGCATTCCAAGTTCATTTAGAAAATTGCTAAATGTCTCAGTGTCCACTACCTTTATCAACTAGTGTTTACTCGTGCCAATGTTAGATATCTTATGCAATTTTTTTTCAATTCTCCCACCTCCTTAAGGCTACCATAGGTGACTTACCAGTCACACTTAACTGGCCCCAGTTATTTTTTAAAATGTTTTCCTACCATGCACATCTCATTTGATTATCATAGACCCACGTACACCTTCACACTGGTCTTTGTTAGACCTCATTTTAATGGTCTGCCATTGTCCACCCGAAATGCAAACATGTCCTTTGTACCATTAGTCATTCCTGCTTTGTCTCTGGAGTTTGAACTCATGCCTTTAGTTGTTCCCCCAAACTTGGAAGCTAAACCTACTCTTTTATCTCTACCATTTCCTTGTTTGGCAAAGAACATTGTGGAAATGTTTCGGTGAGCCTCAAGAATAGGAAGAGATCTAGTGTTCCATTTGCTGATTTTGTACATTTTCCAGTGTTAGGATTTGTATAGAGCAGATGTTGATTAATAACACTAAGCATAAAGTTGTAATGCTTCTTAATAGACTTCCAATAATTGTTTTACCATTTAAACTGATTCCTCAGAAAGGTTCCTAGTATGACCAATGTACCACTCTTTCTCAAATGTGTGTATTCTGCAAAATAGACAATAAAACTGTTTAAATATAATTCCCGTACTTCTGGAAGATATACAGACACATTTCAATCTTGCTTCAAGCCTGTAATTAAAAAGTAAAATACACAGTGCTGAATTTAGTGTAATTGTTTGACTTTCAAACAGTGCATATCCGGTGAATCCCAGGAAGCAATTTTCCCCAAGTACTAGTTTACATATGTCACAACTAGATAAAAGGCCCTTTCTGTGCCATTTCCCTCCCTCTCCCTCTCTGTCTCTCTCTCTTTCCCCTGTGCCTGCAATGTCACATCAGTTGTAGTAGCCAGAACTGTTGTCCCCGGGGAACGATAGGGTAGCACAGAAATGGACAACTTATGTTAAAGGGATTGAACTATAATGGTGTTATCTCTTAAAAACACCCATGTCTCTTAGGTAGACCTCTTCCCTCTTCCCATAGGGAGGCACGAAAGCAGAGAACTTCGCAGGAATCTTGCTGTTAGATGGTGTCCTCTACAATATAAATTAGATGCAAAGATGTATAAACGAGGAACGTTGCCAGACTTACTTTTAAAGAAGTATGGCATTTTTGAAGACTTCCGTGAAAGCAAGATTCTTCGGACTGTCAGAAAGCTCAATACCAGCATAAAAATGCTGTATGCTCTCTGAGAGTGTTGAGTAATGGACATTCGTATGGAAGCCTGTTGGATGCATCTACATTTCAAAAAGTCCCTAAACTACCATTGCTTTTCTTAAGTAAGTCATAAGTTTAAGGCAGGAGCAATATTGTTTGACCCTGAGTGCGTGACGTGTCCCTGATGACAATTTCTAGATTTCTGATTGCAAAAAAAATGCATGTTTAATATAGAAAATCTAATAAATATAAACGAATAGAAAATGAAACTGCCATCACGCCAACATCCAGGGACAATCCATGTTAATATTTTTACATGTGTAGTAGTTCTAGGTGAGGTGGGTTTTTTTGTTGATACATTTAAAATGTTTGAAATTATGCCTTATGTAAATATTATATTCTGCTCTTTTCAGTTAATTTATAACATACAGATTCACACGCACATAATGTATAACACAGCCAATAATATGTATCAGACCTATTTTCCCTAGCTTGTTGAAAATTTCTGAAAGCATAATTTAAGGGCTTCATTGTGTGGATATCCATTGTGTCAACATAATAAAATTTGCTGAACCATTCTCCTGGTCTTGGTCATTTAGCTTGTTTTCATTTTTTGCTATTATAAATAACCACATTGTAAAACATCTGTAGTGATCCTGGGTAAATGGAGTCAGTGGGTAAAACGTATGAAATGTTTAAGACTCCATAGGCATATTGCCAAACTGTTTAACAAAAGTATTATTACCATCTTACCTGCATTGAACGACTCCCATTTTCACCTTAGTCTCTTTGGTACTGCTGTAACCTTATTTTCTAAACATTTCTTGTAAGAAGTAAAAATGGTATCTCTTTGTTGTTGGAAAATACATTTCTTTTATTCCCCATGAGGTTGAATATTTTTCCACGTAAGCATTTGCTTTTGTGAGACTTGCTGAAGTGCTACAGGCAAGGGTAGCTTTACACAGAGAATGTTGTCTATGTCCCTTTGAACATCAGCCTTATTTTTAAAAACACTTTTCAATTTATAAAGTGCTGTCACATACCTAATTACCTCATTTGAGTCTCACAACAACCTTCTGAGGTGGGAAAGTAGTAGTCTCTATTGAAAACTGAGACAAGTGAGACTCAGAAAAAAATCAGTAACTAGCTAGGGTTAACCCAGTTAGCAAGCCAAAGACGTTTTTGTTTTGTTCAGGTTTTTGCTATCAAATCAGAGGGTTTCAGTAAAAACAACAGTTTGTACAAAGTAAGGTCCAGTGAATGTAAAATGCAAAAAAGTAAAGATTACTGTTTAATGCCCTTCACTTCCAAAAACAGAAGAAAAAAAAGGAAGGAAAAATAAAGCTGGCATCAATTTTTTTTTCATGGTGTCAAGACACTCCAGTTTAGAACCAGAATAAATGTTTGGCAAAAGGAAAAAAAAAAAGATTAGCTGGATGGCTGTTTTTTTCTGACTACTGACTATTGCCTCAGAAAGTTTTAATCTTAAGCGTTTGCAGGCTTCAACATAAGGTGACAAAAAGAAATATTTGGAAGTTGTACAGAAGACTGGTCATATTTTTGAGGCAATGATATTCAAGAATCCACAAGCCACGCAAATAGAGTTGAGTGTACATTCAGAGTAAAGGTTTTATTTCTTCATTATTGTACAAAGGTGTTTGCTAATTGCAAAAAAAGTAATCATTTCCTCTACGTTGCTGTTGCAAGGGGGGAAAAGCCATAAAAATGTCTGTACTGGGAAACTACTGCATTCTGATTATGTATGCTTATAAGAAAATTCAGATTTGAAACTCTTTTGTCGATCTTTCCACTAAAGGAAAACAACATAATTTCTTAAGAAGAATTCTGAGATTTTATTTTTTTAATGTTTATTTTTGAGAGAGCAAGAGAGAGAGAGAGAGAACATGAGCAGAGGAGGGACAGAGAGGGGCCCAGAGGATCTGAAGCAGGCTCTGTACTGACAGCACAGAGCCCAATGCGGGGCTAGAACCCATGAACTGTGAGAGATCATGACCTGAACCAAAGTTGGAAGCTGAGCCACCCGGGTGCCCCTCTGAGATTTTATTTTTCATTAATTCCGTCCATTTTTATTGACTACCAAATTTATTTAAGCACGTTATAATTTGTACATCAATGGCAGCTTGGTGAAATGTGGCCGCATATAAGCCATGTGGTATCTACGTGGAATTTAGGCATTCTTTGTGCTGTCATTAGGCACCATGCACCTTGAGATGGAGCATTTGTGTCTGTTAGCATTCTGGGTTGCAAGCACCAGAAACTGATGCTAGTCATCTCAAGCAAAAATAGAATTTATTGGCAGACTCTAAAGGGCTTTCAAAATTGAAGAAAGCCTGGAGGACAGTTCTTGGAATGCAGGCAACAATCCGTAACCCTCTAAGTGGCCCTACAGCAAGAGTTGCAGAAAATATTGGCACCAAAGTACAAATTTGACCTGTATGACACCCTTCATAAGGATGACCCCCATCATCCCACATCCCACATGACTAGTCCAGAATTCAAAGTTCAGAAGCCAAACTTCTCATGAGGGTAACATTTTGGATGCCTGTTCCCTAGCAGTAGGAAAGAGACCCATTCCAATTTTGTGGTCAGCAGGAGCCATTAATGTCTAAAACTGTATGTCATTTGGGATTCCCCAAATGGGGATCTTGGCACATGTGAAGGTGTGATTCCGCATTAAAAATTGAGAAATTAAAGAAGGGTCTACAGAGCTATGAATGTTGAGACTAGCTGCCCCCCAAGCCCTCTTACTCCTCTTGGCCACCAGAGAGTGGGCAGCTGATTATATATCTTACAGGCAGTCAGTGGAAGATTCTTCTTTAGGGAGTCTCCATAGCCTGAAAGCAAAACCCTAAGAACACAGACACTGGGTTTTCCCATTGAACCAGCCTACCTATGTTATCTTACACCGAGATGCATTGTCAGTAGGTGACTGTTCCTGGGCATAGAGATTTCTATCAGCTTTTTAGTCTCACTCTTAAAGTATGAGCAGACAGGCAAAGACTGCCAGGGATCTTAGGAAAGCCTCCAACATGAAGGGCATAGCCTTAACATACAAATGGAAAAAGCAAATTGTTGGGAGCAGGAATATAAAAACTTAAAAAAAATCTATCATTGGTATCCTCAGAGGTAAAGGTAATATTAAGCCCATAAAACAAGAAGAAAAAAATTAGAGAACAAAAATAAAGGTCTTAGGCATTAAAATTAACGGAAAAGAGATAAAAAAAAAATCTCAGTAGAAGGACTGGGTTATAAAGTTGAAAAAAAATCCCTCTGAAATTGAGAAAATCCATCTGAAATTGGCGCAAAAAGTCACAGAGCTAGAAAGCAGGAGGGAGAGGATAAGACAGAGGATCCTTCCAGGAAATTCAACACCCAAATGCCTTTCACAGAAGTAGAGGATGTGAGATTCCAAATCGAAAAGCCTCGTAAGTGTTCAACACAATGAACGAGATAGAACCACATCAAAATACATCATCACAAAATCTCAGAACCCTGGAGACAAGATGGATCTGAACTTCCAGAAATGTAAAAAAAAAAAAAAAAAAAAAAAAAATCAGGTCACAACAAAACATCAAAGACCAGAGTACTGGTGGGTTTACCAAAAGTAAGAGCTAAAATGGAATGATAGTGCAAGAAGTAAAATTATATGCATATTGTGTTTTTAAAGATTTGGAGTTAAAGACAAAAAGAAATAGCTAGAAGTGCTAAAAGTTGTTGCCTCGGGGAGATTGAAAAAGTGATGTAAGTTTGCACGGAAGCTCTTTTTAATAACAAAAGTGATAGAAATCATTTGCTTTTTGAACTCTATGCATATATATAATGAAGAAAAAAAAACAGGGACAAATTGGTAGCTCTCCACTGAGACAAAGAAGACTAAGAGAGAGAGAAGCAGGTCCATCCACCCATTGTAGGACATACTCTCTATACTGGAGGATGAGTTGTATACTACTCTGTTGATGGTGTCTGAAAATCAATTCAAACTAGCTGACACAAACAAATTGAAGTTGAAATTTGTTGGCTCTCCCAGCTAGGAAAGATACTGGGGCAGCTCAGAATATCACAGGCACGGATGCAGGAATCAAGACTTCAGGATACTGTATGCCTATGTCTTCGCTTGGCTGCCTCACAAAGGCAAGGGTTCTTCATAAAGCACATGTCTACTAGAAACCTCACCTTCACGTTTTCCCACCTTAGCAATCCAAGCAGAATGAGAGCTTTTTTATCCTAATATTCATATACCAGGTTGGGCAGCACAGAGCTCTAAGACTGGCTGAATCTGGGCCAAATATCCGTCTTGTTGGCCACATTTGGCAAAGGTTCAAGGCACCTGTTATCATTGACTTCGCCTGTCCTTGTCTCCTTCCTCACATCTTAGCCGAACTTTTACAATAGCCATGGCTGGAGTAACTAGTTTCTTGTACTCACAACCAGCCATTACTTTGCCTCAACTGATTTTCCTCTGACTTCAGGGCTTCTGTGATATCTAGGCATGAGATACTTTCAGAGGAACTCCTGTTGCATAACCAGGGAGTGTAAAGGTCAGCATCTCATTGGGCAACTCTTGACTAACAGGATATGGAAGCCAGTGGATCAGTGATTTTCTCCTCTGTCAGTCAGGCAAAACTTCTGAGATGCATTTTCTGTGGCTCTTCAGAAGATCCCAGCAGAATGAAGCACCAGGTGTCCTCATTGGTGACTAACTCAAGAACACACCCTTCAATTACCTTTCCTTCCTTCTGTTTTTCTTCCTCTCTAGCCCCAATCCTATTCCCTGATATTTCTTTCTTCATGTAGGTTCTGTTTCTGGGAGAATCCAGATTAAAACTTTTGGATTTTCTCAAAGGAATATGGCCTTCTTAGACAAAAGACAACATATCTTTCCTAGACTCCGTGAGCCATTGATTTCAGGCACATTACCAGCAGTCTATAGACAACTTGAATGTGGCATTTCAGGAGATGTAAGATTTCATCATCATAACTGCTTATTTTCATATGAACTAATATCCCAGTAAATTCTAATTAAATATGAGGCTGATTATTAGTTAGAAGACAAATTAGGAAAGCAAACATAAAAAATATTTCCATAAACATTATAATAACAGAAATGATTTACAGTATGATGAAAGTCCTCTAGCTACCGGGGAATCAATGTGTGATGTCCTAGGAAAAAAGCATGTTAAAGTGAGGGTAAATAATGGAATTAATTTATACAACCTCATTAAAGGCTAAGCCATTTTTTTTAAATGAGTTTCTGGGTTATACTCAGAGTCAAAGAATAAGATGAAATATTTTGGGTTTGGACGTCTGTAAATTTGGCCCATTTAGACTGTCCTATGTTTTTAAAGGAATGTTTTAAATTCCTTTTTTTAATTATTATCCTAAGAGCTTTTGAAATTATTTTTCTTCTTTTATTGCGTCAACAAATTTGATAGGTATTTTAAAAATGCTTATTCATTTTTTACTTGGATCAAATAATTTAGTCTTTATACTTTACCAAAAATAGTAGTATTAATATGGCAAATTCATATCTTTAAAAAGGTATGTGATGATTATTCTGAACTGCTGTGCAATCATCTGTACGCTTCATACTATGTCTTATAATTTTTCATACTTAACATTGTTTTGCCATTACATGGTAATGAGCTTGAAGACAGAGCGTCTCTTCTTTGCATGTCCTTTAGTTCCTAACAATGAGTGTTTCTCATAGAAGGTAAGAAACAAATGTTTCTTTCATTCGTTTTTCTTGCTTATAACATAATGACTCTTCTTAATGAAAGAATTGAATCATTCTCACTACAAACAATACACGTAAGTGGAAAGAACAAAATAAAAAATAATTCCACTACCTAGGGACAGTCAGTAGTCAATATTTAGTGTATGTTCTTCTGGTCTTTTTTTTTTTTTTCTATTTTAGACACACATACACACAACACAAAGACAAACACACAGATGTGCACTGATACATATGGTACATATATAATAAAATGAGATCATATTGAACATTATATTTTCCTGTCTTAATACTAGTCATGTATTCAGTACTTTGTTGGGTTTTTTACTTAAAATTAAAAATTAAACCTCACTGTAAATAAAACAACTAGTAAACACATATGAAGAATATATAAAGAAAAATACGTAGAGAGAAATTCTCTTTCCACTCTCTCCTAACCCACATCTTTGAAGTAAACATTACTAACAATAATGACTAGCCTTTTACACCTTCCTTTGTATGTTCCTACAAACAGAAGCAAATAGAAACGCAGATATATAAGGTTTTAACTCATTAACTACATTTTTACATACCCTTTGGATCATAATGTGGGAAAATGAGGTTAAAATGTCAGCATTTTACTTCCAGCAGTTTGATTGATCAGACTAAGTTAAAATTATGTGAACTTTGATGAATACAGCTTTTAATTATACTATACTCTTCTTTAAGTTACTTTTATCTGTACTTTATCTGTACTTAGATTCTTAGTCTACATGGTCAGTCTGTTTTATGAAACATCTCTGGTAAATATGGTTTCTGAGGTAGACAAAGAATAAGGAAATTACTCCTTTTGCAATTTTCATTGGGGTCTCTATAGATGAATATCTGCAAAATTCAGTGATCACTCAACATTGGATAAAATTGTTTCCTCTCAAGTGCCAAAGAAATATTTATTGTTATCTTATTTAGTATGGAGGAAATTGGGCTCACATTCTTTCCAATTTTTTAAAGGACCCATAGGAAAATAACTTGAAAGTTAACTCAATAGTCATTTACAGAATGAAACACCTGTAAAAATTATTAAAAACACTTAAAGTCACTGAGTTGCTTGTCAAACTTACTCGAGTCTAATTAAATGGTTGTTTTCATCACTTCCTAAAATTTATTTTACCCTAGATAAGAGGCAAATATATCAGTCTCTGAATGGTATTGAATACTAACCTCATAATGTATCACCAACAAAGTCCTGCTGAATTAATGAATTGTGTGCATGTTTGAAAGTGGGATTGTACTTGTCTAATTGTGGCATCAGTTGTCATGGCAACTATCAGCCAATCAGCGAATAAACGCCCTGACTTGGCAGTGTTTGGGTGAAGAAAGCTTTGTGCAGTTGTCAGCCTGAGATTTATGATGGTAAAACTATATTTGGCGGGCAAATCAATGTGTTCTCTCTCTCCTCTTTGTGTTTCTGCCCTCATTTTAAGTCAACCCCTTGATATTCAACTAGAATATTAAGAGACCCTGGGTCTTTGGAGCAGTTTTGTTATTAATAGATCACTTTTGATAAACTGTATATGAGATGACTAGCTATTTGTATACATAGCCAATGAAGGCAACCCCTGGTATTTCTTTGTATTTGTAATTGCAAATGTCATATCTTGAAAGCAAGTGGGTATTAGAGGATATCTTTTTATGTCTACTATTAAAACATGTCGAGTGATCTATAAATTACCCCACATAGATAAACAGTGGATTAAAATTAGGCGCACTCATTCTGTCATCACTATAATATTAATCATTGGAGTTTGGGTCTTTAATGTTAATATATACCTTTTAGCGGTATATGTCACTACATATTAAATTACATGATAGCTGACAGATTTTTAAATCAAAACATTTTTTCTCTACTTATGTCATAACATGATAAGAAATAAAGAGTACTTTTTGCTTATAGAGGATATTGTTTAATCTTTGCACATGCTGTTTTTTATTGTTTATATTTGTAATAAACTGAGATGTTTTTATCAGTACCTCTTCTTGCTCACACACATACCAGAATAGGTGATCAGCGGTTTCATTTAACATGCAAAGAGCTATAGAAAGTAATGCTCATAAAATCAATACTATTTTACCAACTTTTAGTAAAACAAAATTGGGACAAAATACCAATTCTTCTCAGCTATTTACTTTCTTTCATCCGGAATGATAGGGAATTTTTTAATGATAAGGAAACACACGACTGAGTCTAAAACAGAAAGCCTCACTATACGTACGATGGTGGAGAGTGATTCAATCACTTTCACTCCTTATAAAGTGTGACTATTTAGGGAAGTATAGATAAATTGCACATAGTTGACATAAAAACATATCCCCTAAAGAGTAGACAGGGCTCGCATGTTAGTGCCCAAAACAAGTGCCTTCTACAAGTCCCTGTCATCCTAACTTTTCCGTCTGCTACTGCACGAGTCCATTCTAGAAGTAAACCTTGAGTAGAATGAGCACATAGCAAGACAATACTTTGTGGAGAATAGGCAAACAAACAGACCAAACTTTCTTTTGCTACCACCCATTAGACTAAATTAGAAGTAGATCTTTCACCATTAGACCGTGGTACTGATATAATTTTTGTGGTTGTTAGGATTATGTATTTTTCGCCTTTAATAGACTGTGAGATCCACAAAGGTAGGAAGTATATTGTGTTCATCACTGTGTGTTTAGCATTCTCAACATGATCAGCCCTCAAAAAATTTTGAATATAGGGGCGCCTGGGTGGCTCAGTCAGTTAAGCATCTGACTTCAGCTCAGGTCATGATCTCACGGGTCACAAGTTCACAAGTTCAAGCTCCATGTCAGGCTCTGTGCTGACAGCCCAGAGCCTGGAGTCTGCATCAGATTCTGTGTCTCCCTCTCTCTCCGGCGTTCCCTCTCTTGTACTCTGTCTCTCTCTCTCTCAAAAATGAATAAAAAATTTTTGAAAAAGAATAAAATTTGAACATAAAGGTTTTTTTCAGGATTTATTTATGGAAGTTGAGAATATGGTGTTAGTTTTTTTTTTTTCCTGTCTTAAACGTATCTTTACCTCAAACATTCCTTTAATCATATAAAAGTTATACTTTCTCTGATTGGTATCAAAAATAAATTCGTGAAAATGAGAAAAAAAAGTCTTGAGAGCTAGCTAGAAAGATTCAAAATAATGTCATATATTAATAATCGTTCATTTTAAATATTCTAAACAGTATTTGAAAATAATATAAGAATACTGAGAGACTTCACATAGTATATCAACAATAACTTTTCATTTTAAATCAATTTTTACATCCCTAAGACATTTTCCCACATATATTTACCATATACTTATTCTAATTTTACAGATGAGAAATCTAAGGGACAGAAAACTTAAAAGAACTGGCTTAAAAATAGAAGAAATCATTTGTATTCCAAATCTAGTCCTCTTTCTACTATCAAAATAATTTTAATCTTTTGTTGTTGTTTTTTTTTATATATATTTTAGAGAGAGACAGACAGAGGATGAGCAGGGGAGGGGCAGAGAGACAGAGACAGAATCTGAAGCAGTCTCCAGGATCCTAGGTGTCAGCCCAGAGCCCTACTCAGGGCTCGAACCCACGAATGTGAGATCATGACCTGAGCCGAAGTCAGACGCTTAACCAACAAGATAAATTCTGTAGACTGTGATAGGCTTTTAAGTAACACGTAGGGTGTGATAGCATCAAGAACATGCACCTGGCAAAAATATCGCTCTTAGAGCATAAAACCCTTGGCCTAGAGGCTCTGAAAGTTTCTCAGTGCGGTAGGACATATTTACTGCTACGTATACACATCTCTGCAATGAATGAACAGCTTGCGACTAGTTTCATCTACCTGATGACCTAGACGAAGAGCAAGGGAGTACCAACAAAACGCTTCCGTCTACCACAGTCACTGTTTCCATTTGTTTATTTGTCTTGATAGCTCACATTGTTTTCCTTGGTTCCGGTGCTATTTTAAATGCGGGGTTTACTTTTTGATTTATTCATTCTCTGCCGCTGTCAACCTTGACATAGAACTTATTATCCCTTCTGAAAGCTAATACTTGAACATTTAACAGGGTTCATACTCACTATGCCGGCTGGTATTCTTCACAGCCCAAACATTGTTTCCATGAAAATACTGGTGACGCCTTTAGATTGGCCTCGATACTGTATTCCCGTATGTAGGGACTATAGGAATTCTTTAAAGAGAACGGTCATATGCAGCAGTAAAAGTCACTTGTTGTGTTAGTCATTATGTTTCAAGAGGTTTCTTCACTCTGCAAAAACTTGGCAAGTGAAATCCAGTAGGTATAGTATAAACTTACATGTCATTAATATTTATGTGACCACAAAGAATAATAAAAGTTTTTGTTTAGATCTACTTTGGGCATACTCAATAACTAAAGCACAGACGAAGACACTTTATTTTTTTTTTTAACTTTTCTTAATGTTTATTTATTTTTGAGAGAGAGAGAGAGACAGAGCATGAGCAGGGGAGGGGCAGAGAGAGGGAGACACAGAATCCCAAGCAGGCTCCAAGCTCTGAGCTGTCAGCACAGAGCCCGATGTGGGGCTCGAACCAGCAGACCGTGAGATCATGACCTGAGCCGAAGTCAGACGCTTAACCACCTAAGCCACCCAGGCGCCTCTTAAAGACACTTTTTAATTTGCTTTGTTTTATTTCAAAATATGCATGGACTATAAAACAACATTGATGCAACTGGTTAATTGTATAAAATATTTATATTTTGCTATATAAATAATTGAAATATCCCTAGAATCTCTAATAAAAAATATTGTCGTCACACACACATGCAGAATCAACTATCAGTCTATAAAAATCATAATGTTTACTGATTTGAGCATGAAATATAATTCCTGTGCATAAGAGTTTAAATTTAAGAATCTCCTTAGTGATCCGTGATATATGGTATTTATGGAGTTTAAACTTTTCTGCATAAAATCAAAGCTTAGTACCATTTCCTCGGTCAGCCTGATAATTTTGCTTTTCTACTCTTCTTCCATTATTTATCCCCTTTGAGTGTCTCAGAACTATTTTAAGGGAAGATTTTTAAAGGAAGGAGTAAAAAGGGAAATGTGACTCACTCTTCAGTGATTTGATTAAGAAAGAAAAAAAAAGTCTCTTTCTCAAGTGACTGACAATTTCCAACCATTGTAGTCAAATTAGGAACAATTTACAGATTTGGGACATTTCATTTGCTTTAATTTAGTTGAAAAATTAAACTGTTATTTGTTACATTTAAAGTCTTGGTCTCCTTTTTTTTTTCTACATTAAAGCACAATTCCTTGGTTTCTTGGGGAAAAGTTCGAAAGTTGTGAATTTTGGCACACACACAACAAAATCTATCGCTATAAGAATTAAGCAATGGTTTTTTTTTTTTTTTTTGGCCTGAATTACACAGTGGTGATAAATGGATTGCATTTTTTTTTTTTTACTCTAGCTTTTCTTAGGACTTTGGGATTCCATATATAATTTTTTTTCTCACTGATACTCTCTTCTTTAAAATTCAAATGACCGTACTCTTGGTCTTTATTTACTGATATTGCTACTCTGGCCTGTTCTCTTCTTTGTGAAGATTGAAAATGAAATCTAGCAGTACTTAATGTGCTGTTGGCTGTGGACATTTCTTTTGAAAACAGGGCATTCTCCATTCCACCTGCAAGTGAATTTCACCAGCTCTGCTCTGTCTGCTTGCTTTTTTCTTTGTATTTATGGATTTATATGTTATTTTAGGAACTATTGGGCCATGCAAAGTATAGCATTTCTACTATTTGCAATAATCTATTTGAGATGATGTTCCTGGTGGCTTTTTTCTTTTGTTAATGTTTAGTCAAAATTATATTTTTTAAATAATTTGATAAAATAGCCAAAAGATCTTGCTTCTTTGAGTATTACCCTTAAGGAAGTTAGGACCTGATTATCATGAGGAAATTCCATTTACGTAATTTGAAATACGCAGCAATGGCTAAAAAACTTCCATTGCTGAGGACGCAGATCATTTGATAAAAGAACATAAGGATGAATTAAAACGATGAATTATGAATCTTAGTGGTTAATATTTGAGTGGTCAACCATTCAACTTCACTGGAAATTAAGCATTGTGTATGGTTTTGTTTTGGTTTGTTTTTGATATTGATGCCACTAGGGTTTTCATAACCAAATTTGGTTCAGGATGTATCTCTGTAATAACGTTTTTCGTTTAGAAAAAGAACTATTTCACCTGAATTTACAGGCTTTAGCCTAGTTTGAATCGAAGTGTCTACTCTTCACACTGTTATAAACACTATTCTGTTATTAAATAAAAACTTCCCGGAACACAAATCGCTCAGCCCCTCCCCTCAGAACTCTGATTTTAATAGAACTGAGATTTCAGCCAAGAAATTCCATTTCTCACAAGTTCTGGATTGGTGCTAATTCTCTAGTCCAGGCTTTGACTTTGAGAACTACTGAGTTCAACAATTTATGTCAGAACCTCAGAAAGGTGGAGAATCTATCCTGAGCTTCCCCATCAAGGAACTAGAAAAAGAATAGCAACTTAAAAGAAAATCAGAGAAAGAAATAAAGGTAAGGGCAGAAATCAAGTTAAATAGAAAAAAAATCTAATGAAATGTAGAAGATCAATAGGACCCCAAAGTTCTTTCTTTAAAAACAAAGTTGATAAAGTCTCAACAAGTCCGAACGACGAAAAGAGAAAAGACAAATAATCAATACCCGAGATGAGCAGAGGAACATCACTGTATGTATCCCAAAAGACAATAACAGTGTTTTGAAAAATTACTTGCTAATAAATCTGAAACTTGAGATAAAATTTGGAAAGTCACAAACGTGGCTATTGCGTTACTATGCAAGAAGAAACTGAAAGCCCTCTATCTGTTTCAGAGATTGAAGAAGTAAAACGTCCAACAAAGAAAACTCCAGGCTCATGTGAAGCCACCAGTTTTATTTAAAGAAGAAATACAATTTTAAACAAACCCCTCAGGAGAATCAGTCTGTTCGTATTTCCCGCTTTTTCTTAAAAGAGTTTTGCTAGGTTCACAATTCTGGGAGTAAATACCCTTTACTTTCCTCCTTCCACTGCTGCCGACCTCTGATTTGCATTCATTTGATCCATCCTTTCGCTGGAGCTCCTGGTAAGACCTTTTCTTGAGAGCTTGGTGTTCGGTAGTTTTTCCATGGTCGTCTGGGTGTTTGTTTTCCCTCTGCATTTCATATATTGTGCTTTTTCTATTTGTGAACTCATGTGTTTTATAAGTTGTAGAAAAGCCTCAGACTTTCCTCTTCTTCACCATCATTTCTAGTCTATTTCTCTGGGATGCCCACTGAGAATGTCCTACACCTTCTGACTGTATTCTCTGTGTATCTGAACCTCTCAAGGTTTGCATCTCTGTCGCTGAGTAGTTTCTTTGGGTCTTTTAGTTCCCTAGCACTCACTTCAACAGTGTTTCATCTATTATGTCATCCATACATTGAATTTAAGTTACCTTTCTCATTTCTAAAAATTCAGTTTGCTTGGTCATTCTTGATAATTTTCCCTTTTTTATTCTACTTTTTCTTTAAGTTTATTTATTTACTTAGAGAGAGAGAGAGAGCATGCAGTTGTGTGCGAGTGGGGAAGCAGCAGGGAGAGAGAGGGAGAGGGAGACAGAACCCCAAACAGACTGATCAGCAGAACCCCATGCAGGGCTTGATCTCATGACCATAAGATCACAACCTAAGCCAATATCAGGAGTCAGACACGGAACTGACTGAGCCGCCCAGGCACCCCTATTCCACTGTTAATTTACTGAAACTTATACTATATCAGTAATTGATGTTCTGTGTCTGAAAATTCCATTATCTCTGATCTTCAGATGGAGTCTGAACCTTCATTTTTTGTACTGACTCTCACTCATAACGCTGTATTTCACTCTGTGTTTGGTGATTTGCTTTTCTATCAGGAGCTAAAATTTGGTTGAATTTGATCTATAGATGTACCAACAGCATACATTTGGGATTTGCTATTCTAGAGGAAATTTACAGTTGTGGTATAGAACCACTTTCCCACTTTGCAAGTTTACTCCTTAATGCAAGCCACTAACTCTTGACATCAGCTTAGGTCTCTCCCTCTCTCTCTGCCCCCCTCCCACTTGCTCACATGCGCTCGCTCTCTCTCTCAAAATAAATAAACTTTAAACAAATACACTAGATGTACATTATCTGGGACCTACGTTGTACTCTGACATATGGACCATTCTGAGTATCTAGCCCCCCATATTACCAGAAGCAGAAATCCCCAAAGTAACTATTTTCATTGTAGAACATTTAGAAAATCCACAAAATTCAAAATAAAAAATACGTAAGATCGCCCATCATGTGCCATCCAGATGATCCTACCTCATAATTTGGTGGATATCTTTGGAACATACTCACAAAATATAAATGTACATATTTTTATAGATGGATAGAGTTGTTTTTATACTATTTGGCTTAAGGATACTAGATACGAGATCTGAATGTTATCACACCTTCTTCGCCCGCCCATGACAGACAACATCAGTCAATTACTGCTTTCTAACCCCTGGGAACAGGGGCTTCGTGTCATGTCATCAAAAAATTATGACCAACAAGTATGAGCCTGTTGCAGTAACTTAGTACATAAGTTGATGGCCTTCCATCTCTTTTTAAAAGGTTAATAAATAATGTTCGCTTAATTTTCAGAGTCTTTAGAGATTAAATCAGCAGAAGGAGCAATTTTATGAAACTCAAATAGAAAAATTATATTATTTTTAACTAATGAAACATCCAGAGAATGCAGTACAGAGAACATATTTAGGAAATAAAACTGTCACCCCCAAAATAGTAAGTGTCAACACAAATATGGCAGGGGAGGAAAACGTTCCAGGTATCCGAGTGAATTACCATATATATATTATAAATGAGATGTGTTATGCCGCAAATAATCTTCACCCTTAATGAATAATACATCTTTAGTGAATATTTCAAATATATCAAACCTCTACTGGCAGTTAGAGGTACAGAAGAAAGAGACACCCTTTTCTCAAAAGTCTATGTTTGGTTTATAAGGATTTTAGTTCCAAGGATCAACAAACTACAACCCCGTTGTAGCCTGCATCCTGATAAGTAGATAAAGTTCGATTGGAACACAGTCTGTTTACATATTGTCTGTTGCTGCTTTCGTGCTAAAACAACAGAGTCGAGTAAGTTGTAACATGGTGGGTATGGCTGAAAATATTTACTTTCTGGGCCTTTACAGAAAATGTTTGCTGATCCCTGCGAGTTAGTCAGGGTTGGTTACACAATAAACCATGGTTAAAAATCAGCAAGAACCAAGGAGTGTCTGAGTGGCTCTGTCGGTCGGTTAAGCGTCTGACTTCAGCTCAGGTCATGATCTCCTGGTTTGGTGCGTGAGTTCGAGCCCCGCCTCCCCGGCGTTGGGCTCTGGGCTGACAGCTCGGAGCCTGGAGCCCGCTTCAGATTCTGTGTCTGCCTCTGTCTACCCTTCCGCTGCTTACACTGGCTCTCTAGCCACTGCCACTCTGTCTCTTGCATTGTCTCAAAAATAAATAAACATTTTTTAAAAATTAAAAAAAAAATCAGCAAGAACGTAGGTCGTCCTCATTTCCTGCAGTCTCTCTGCTGAAAATTCACCTCCATTGCTGCTTCTTCCAACTTGCCCCGCATCCAACTCACTCTGACCTCAAAGCAGCCCCATCTTAAGGCTTGACTCCTGCCGCATTCTGCCAAGACCTGCTCAAGGACAAATAACTTCCAGACACCTGTTAAACCATGGTTAATCTGATCCTGTACGATTCAAATCTATCTGTTTTCCTGTATCCAAATTTAGGCCATCTATTTCTATCTCCACACATCCCTCCCCAATTGCTTCCATTAACAGAAACTATAAAAAAGATAAATGCCATAGAAGTGCCAAATTTACGTTTCCAAAATTAAAATTTCTACATTTGAGAAAAGAAGTCTAAGAGAGAGGGTGTTATTTGAGCTACACCTTCAAGGACAAGAGGAATTCTGATAAGTGGAGGGAGTAAGAGAATTATTATAGTCGAGGAGAATGGCAAAAGCCGTGGCATAAAGGAAGGAAGGTAGGTAGGGTGATCGGCGGCAAAACAAACACAGAATAAAACTCAGTGGTCCTCGAGTAAGTAAAAGACCAGTTTAGAATGTGGAAGACCTTAAAAAGAAAAATAACTGGATTCCATTTCGTGGGCGTTGGTGGTAGGAGGGATTTGACCGGGAAGATTGGAATACATGCAAAGCAATTTTCTTTAGCAAATCAGAATTGACGGTAGGTATAGAATTTGTGGTATCATCTTAATAATAGTGGACATGCATTATATATATGTAATATATAATATTATACAAATATATTTATAATAATATATATCTTATTAACCTGATTCATTCTTTTGAATGAATGAAGAAACTGAGATTCATTCATAGAGGTTTAGCAGATTGCCCAAGGTCACACAGCAGAAGATGGGGACTGCCATGTTTAAATCCCAGCCAGTCCGATTCTAGGCCTTAACCACTATCTTCTACAGGCTAAGGTCAGTTGTTGAAGGTACACGTATTGATTATGACCATTTGCATCCGATAGCTAATGCGGAAGAACCAGAAACGTTACACCAAAAAGAAAAAAAAAAAATGAAAGAAAAATGTTTGGCAATGAGAACTTACAAATATGGCTCAAATATCCCTGACTTCAATAAAAGGGAAATGAACTATGAAATTATTGAGGGAGGCAGTATATGGAAATGAAGGCATTGATACTTCATTCAAACCTCTTAATATATAAAGTTAAATATTCACTCCATTTTAAGTGAATGATTCTGTCAAAAGAATTAATTTTCTGAGCAATGAGGATATTCATTTAGCATGATTCCACCATCTGCAATTTATGAACCAAATTATACTCGTGCAGAAAAAAAGGAAGCTCACACAATGCATTCAAACTACATCAAGACCAAATCAAAAATGTTTCCCGAAAATTGAAGAAATCACCAAGTAAAAGTTAATCGCCTGCCCCCTTAGTAGACAGTGACCATTACAGCATAATATATAACAAATGCTTGACCCGGATGGTTTTTAAAACTTTAGCACTTTATTCATGATATGTGATGGCACAGATCCGTTCTTCACTGGAAAGAGGAACTCTCGCAGCAGCCTAGACTTGAACAGTGCTAGTGTCCCAGCAGAGCCCTTTTCAGGACCCTTCAGTTTCCTCAAGCATTTACAGGGATCTTGAGCAAAAGTGCTCGCAGAGCCTGGCAGGTAGCCAGAATGGATAAGTGAATGCAGGTTACTGAAAAGCAGGCTCGGTGTATGCTACAGGCAAGTTGGAAGAACTTTTCCGTGTGTGGAAGAAACAACGGCCCCTCAGATCCATCTAATTCTTTTCATAAGGAAATAGGGATTCATTGTTGTAACCTGTCCCAATTAAAAAGAAAAAAAAAGCTAGAACCCCAGATACATGGGTAAAATTTTCTATATTTAAAAGAATGAGGTAATTAAGTCACAATTTTTAAGATGCCAAGCAGACGGAAACCACATTTGCAGGCTAGGTAGGCCAGCAAGTTATACTTGACCCATTTTGCATCGGAACATCTTTTGTTTACCAAAGATTGAAACAAAACATGCATATACACAAAGGGGAAAAAAAAAACATTAAGAGAAAACCGTGGTACTTTTACGTGATAGAGATTTACCAGATTTGTGATACCTAATTACCAGATTTGTTTTTGTTTCGTTTTCTCCTTTTTTACTCACTTATTCGTTCTTTCATTTAACAAATATTTGCTCATTGTCTCTTAGGTGTAACGCTCAGCAGCTGGTGAAAGAAGAAAAAAAAAGCACGTAATCAAATAATTACAGCTGCTTAACATGTAATAGTTAAAGTATATCCCAAAATAGTACAAGAGCACAGAGTAGGAAGTGGCGAGTGTCTCCAGGGAGGTCAGGAAGGTTTCACTCAATTTAGTGGGCAGCTGCAGGTTTACTTTCTCACGATCCATTCCCCCTTTTTTCTTCTGACAATACCTCCTTAGTTTAAGAAATATTTCCGTCTGCATAGGCTAATGAAAATGCCCTCAAATTTTTTTATCTTTCCCAGACTACATATTCTGAACTGACAGAGAGGGCTTCATTGGCCCCAAATGCCCCCCAGAGACTAGGGTTCTACCTTCCTTAGCTATCCTACCAGGAATACATGGCAGTTACAGCTGGAAGGACTTGCACTGGCTCTTCTTTGCTTTGCTTTGGACAAGATTGCATAGACATGTCACTTCCTCTCATGTTTCATTGGTTCAAATTAACTACATGGTCTCATTTAACTTCAAGAAGGCTTAGAAGCATGAGAGGACATATGGGGCCATCCTCCCATGTCACTGCATACGGTCTTGGTGGGACTGTCCATCCAGATGTCCTATCAGCTCCTGGTTGAGACATGGGCATGTTACCCAAGTTGGGCAATCAGAAGATATCTTCCTTTGCATGTTGACTCTTGAACTGAATCTCATGGAGTCCAAAAACAGAACCAGCTCATTCTAAGGACCTCATCTGAGAGAGGCTATCCATTATTTCCTGCAGTATAGATCTTGAATTTTTCCTTTCTTCAATTCGTTCTATCATTCTTTGAGCCATTCTGTTTTCTTCCAAAATATTTTATTGCCCAAGTTATATTTATTCTATTGCCCCCCAAAACCTTTTTTGTGAGGGAGTAAAATTATAACGGACACACTGGGAGAAGTGATAGGCAAAGTTACATCTTAAAGAATGACTAAGAATTGGGTATACGAGTTGGAGTAGGGACATCGAGAAAAAGCAGATAGCAAAAGGCAAAGATACAAGGCAGAGCCACGTACAAGTAGTTCTCCCTGGCTGGAACAAAGGATGTGTGGCTAATACTTGGAACGACTGTGAAAGAACTGTGGGCAGACAGCATTTAGGACCTTCTACACTGTGTGAATGTGTTTCAGATTTCATCCAGTGAGCCACTGAATATGCCCAGCCAGAGAAACATGGTGGCAGATAGTGGGGGTCTCTTGAAGGCTTTTAAATAACTATAATTTCACTATGTTTTTTAGACAACTTTATTGAGATATATTTCAATATACATATGTATATCTACTGAGATACCATAAAGTTGACCCATTTAAAGTGTACAGTTTAGTTGTTTTTAATATATTTGCCGAGTCAAGTAACCATCAGCACAATCTATTTTTTACACATTTTCATCACCCTTAAAAGAAACACCATATTTACTAATACTCACTTCTTCTTCCCCCACCTCCTGACAACCATTAATCTATGTTCTATCTGTACAGATCTGCCTCTTCTGGACATTTCATATAGATGGACAAATCCAACGTGTATTCTTCTTTAGCTTTTTACACTTATCATCCATGTGGCAACATGTATCAGTGCTTCATTCTTTCTTGTTGCTGAATAATGTCCACTTGTATGGGTGTACTAGATTTTGTTTATCCATTCATCAGCCAGTGAACATTTAGGATGTTTCCATGCTGGGGCGCTTATGACAAATGAACTGCCATGAACTTTGACGCACAAGAGTTTGTGTGAGCATGTTTTCATGTCTCGAGTATATACTCAAGAGTAGAATTGCTAGGTCATATGTATATTTAGTAATTTAAAGAAGTACCAAACTACTTTCCAAAGCAGCTGAACCATTTTACATTCCTATCAACAATGTACGAGAGTTCCAATTTCTTCCCATCCTTGCCAAAACTTATTACTGTCGAGTTCTCCAAACTTCCAACTCCTAGTGGTGTGCTTGTAATAAATTACTGTTTCTGTATGTTGCTTTCATCCAAAGAATCTCAACGTACACAGCCCAGGAATTAGAAACTGATTCGCGAGAGATGATGAAGGAAAGAAGCATCTAGGATTTCACTCAGGTCTGTAGGTTGGATGATTGAAATAATTGTGCTGCCATTTTGTGATACATAATGTGCAGAAACGAGACGGTTGAGGAGATGATGAGTTCTGTTGTAGATACACCAGTCATGCCAACAATCCATTGTGTATATGACCTGGTCCTAATTTTGGATATTTAAGAATCATAAACACATCGGTGGTAACTGAACCCACATAGATGAGGTATGTATGCTGAAAGAGAATAAGACCAAAGAGTGAATCCTTGGTGGAGCAGATAAAAACAGACAAAGGGTCCACATAAAAGGATGCAAATGGGCCAGAAAGATAGAAATCATAAATGAGAACACGTTAAACAGGTTTAAAATCTGGGAGGAGGAACCAGGATTAAGGAAGGGTTGCAGAGACAGAAGAGAAGGATTAAAGAAGTTCTACGGGAGTGGAAGCGAAAGGGATTCAGACTAGAGTGGAGACGTTTCCATAGAAAGGTATTTGTTTATGGTTCCTGGGTGGAGCACTGAGTTCATCGGGAAGAATCACTCATGCATTGGAACTTAGCCTTTTGTGGTCCTTTGGGATACAGAGAAACCAGGAAGATACTTATGAGAGTGAACATGGCTGTGTAAATTAAGGAAGAGATTTGCTGAAGGGGCTGTATTATTTTCTGCTTTGTTTCCTTTGCTGCTCCTGCTTTCCTTCCTATGCATTGTTTTGTGTATGTAATGGCTTCTCTTTATTCTGTTAGAGAATAAGCAAGGCTATCTGCTAAAACCATTGTGAGGCAGAAATTCATGATCTATGTATACCCAAGACCGTTCTTCTGTAAGAATTTTTAGTGTCATTTCCAGGTGCTCATGGGAATTCTCTGCCTGAGTGTCCCTGTCAACCTGTCTCTATTAGGTTCACATTGTATACAGTTGCCAATTAATCCCTTGAAAAACTAAAATCAGTTCTGTGACCACACTAATGCACACATGTGCACACACATGCACACAGAGAGACTTCAGAAACTAATCTCTTATTCCCTGTTGAATTGTTTGATGATCTACCACCCTGTGTTCCCCAAAATATCTATGTTGTTGTTTTTTTAATTTTTAAAAATTTTGTACATGTTTATTTTTGAGAGAGAGAGAGTGAGAGAGAACGAGCAAGCATGACCAGGGAGGGGCAAAGAGAGAGGGAGACACAGAATCTGAAGCAGGCTCCAGGCTCTGAGCTGTCAGCACAGAGCCTGACATGGGGCTTGAACTCAGAAACCACAAGATCATGACCTGAGCTGAAATCAGACACTCAACTGACTGAGCCACCCAGGCACCCCTTGTTTTCTTAAATATATCTTATGCCCCCCTCTAAAATAAACAGTTCATCATTGCCCCAAATCTCCTTGTATCCCCTAACTTCCATACCCCTGCTCCTTCTATTTCTTTCACCTGAAATCCCTCCTATCCACCTCAACCTTCTTATTCCGTTCATTTCTCCGTCGTGCTGCCTATGATGGGATGAGAGATGTTACGTTTCTTGGTGTTAAGGGCATTAATTTTTTATATGTGAACATTGAAAATACACCTCAATTTTTAACAGCCCCATTTGTCATTTCTTTTTCAACATACTAGGTGGCTCAGAAAATCAACGTGGTTTGGGTCTCACTAGAATTCTGAGAGTACCTGTTCAAGCTTAAAAATAACAATAAATAGAATAATTATAAAATGTTAATTGCTAACATGACACAGTGCTTATTATGTGCAGGCACTATGCTGGTAGTTTGTATTCTACTCAATTCTTCAACAGCAGTCTCATGAAGTAGGTGCTGTTATTATAACAATATTACAGAGAAGGAAACCGAGGTTTATTGGCCATATGTAAGTTGGTGAGGGTCACATAACTTGAATGCCACCTATTTCAAAGATTTTTTGTTTTATTTTATTTTATTTTATTTTATTTTATTTTATTTTTTAAATATGAAATTTATTGTCAAATTGGTTTCCATACAACACCCAGTGCTCATCCCAACAGGTGCCCTCCTCAATGCCCATCACTCATTTTCCCCTCCCTCCCAACCCCCATCAACCCTCAGTTTATTCTCAGTTTTTTCTAGAGTCTCTTATCATTTGCCTCCTTCCCCCTCTGTAACTTTTTTTTCCCTTTCCCCTCCCCCATGGTCTTCCGTTAAGTTTCTCAGGATTCACGTAAGAGTGAAAACATATGGTATCTGTCTTTCTCTGTATGACTTATTTCACTTAGCATAACACTGTCCACTTCCATCCACATTGCTACCAAAGGCCATATTTCATTCTTTCTCGTTGCCAAGTAGTATTCCATTATGTATATAAACCACAATTTATTTATCCATTCATCAGTTGATGGACATTTAGGCTCTTTCCATCATTTGGCTCTTGTTGAAAGTGCTGCTATAAACATTGGGGTACAAGTGCCCCTATGCATCAGCACTCCTGTACCCCTTGGGTAATTTCCTAGCAGTGCTGTTGCTGAGTCATAGGGTAGGTCTATTTTTAACTTTTTGAGGAACCTCCACACTGTTTTCCAGAGTGGCTGCACCAGTTTGCATTCCCACCAACAGTGCAAGAGGGTTCCCGTTTCTCCACATCCTCGCCAACACCTATAGTCTCCTGATTTGTTCATTTTGGCCACTCTGACTTGCGTGAGGTGGTATCTGAGTGTGGTTTTGATTTGTATTTCCCTGATGAGGAGCGACGTTGAGCCTCTTTTCATGTGCCTGTTGGCCATCTGGATGTCTTCTTTAGAGAAGTGTCTATTCATGTCTTCTGCCCATTTCTTCCCTGGATTATTTGTTTTTCAGGTGTGGAGTTTGGTGAGTTCTTTATAGATTTTGGATACTAGCCCTTTGTCTGATATGTCATTTGCAAATATCTTTTACCATTCTGTCGGTTGCCTTTTAGTTTTGTTGATTGTTTCCTTTGCAGTGCAGAAACTTTTTATCTTCATGAGGCCCCAGTAGTTCATTTTTGCTTTTAATTCTTTTGCCTTTGCGGATGTGTCAAGTAAGTAATTGCTACGGCTGAGGTCAGAGAGGTTTTTTCCTGCCTTCTCCTCTAGGGTTTTGATGGTTTCCTGTCTACATTCAGGTCCTTTATCCATTTTGAGTTTATTTTTGTGAATGGTGTAAGAAAGTGGTCTAGTTTCATCCTTCTGCATGTTGCTGTCCAGTTCTCCCAGCACCATTTGTTAAAGAGACTGTCTTTTTTCCATTGGATATTCTTTCCTGCTTTGTCAAAGCTTAGTTGGCCATACGTTTGTGGGTCTAGTGCTGGGGTTTCTATTCTATTCCATTGGTCTATGTGTCTGTTTTTGTGCCAATACCATGCTGTCTTGATGATGACAGCTTTGTAGTAGAGGCTAAAGTCTGGGATTGTGATGCCTCCCGCTTTGGTTTTCTTCTTCGATATTATCAAAGATTTTTTTCAAGGTCTGCAAAATAATGGCTCCTTTTTTTCTTTGAAGCCCCCCAAACGAAAGCAAGTGTTCGTATTTTTATGAGATTCTCTCTCTGTTGTATCATAATTTTGTTGAAAATATGATTAACTTCCAAAGCAGCCTTCTTTAAGGCTTTAAGATAACTTCTTAAAACTGAGAACCGAGACGAAATGGGTTCTTTGAAACCCCAAGGCCATTGTTGAGCCTTGCACACAGTAGGACTTCAAAATGTCTACCACATTATATTTTGGCATTACAGTTACCTGATGGCACCAGCTTTTAGCAAACTCAACATTTATGCAGGAAAGAAAAATGCAGGTCGATGTTAGTGTAATTACCAGTCTAGTAAATCAATAAGTACTGAAAGCATTAGCACCGTAAAGAATATGAGGCCAGTAATGGAGAAAAATCTTGTGTTTGTTCTGGCACACATTTTCTCTAGCACTCCCTTCTTCCTTTCTACCTGCACTTAATTAGCATCTGGTACAGTCTTTTGTTCTTTCTCCTTTAACATTAAACCTTTAAGCACTTGCTGGGTGATGAAAACAATAGGTAAAAATATCCTTGCCATCTGTGTTTTGGTTCTAAAGGTAAAAGAAGTAAACCCCAAAATATGTGAATCAATTTGCTAATCTCTTAGAAGTGATGAAATCTGTTCTACCTCCTCATACAGGCTACATAGCACATTATTCTTTTATTCTCCCTCACTTTTGGTAATTTTCTTCTTTTTACGTATTCTGAGAAACCTTATTCTATGTTCTTCCCTTTCTTGACTCTCCCTGCCTGGGCCTCTCCCTTACCTTTCGTCTTTCTTCTTTCTCCTCTGCCTGCCTTGTTTTCTAAGAAAGTCAGAATTTCTGGTGAAAATCTCCAGAACTTAGTAAAGAAAATTTAAAAATAGCATTATCTGTACAAGTTACAAAAACTTTTTACACTTTGCCAACATAAAACAGGGCACTGAGATGTATTTTATTCTCTTTGGTAATTAGACCCTGATGTAGATTTCACAGACTACATCTTTCAGTTACATATTTCCAAATTTAAACCTAAAAATTCAGAAGCATCTCAATGTGTGAGTTCTTGACAATCGGTCACAATAATTCTCATTTTGATAGGAATTATTCCCTTATTTTCTTCTTGGCGGTATCTGGCCATTGTTATTCCATTTACAACTTAACATAGGATCTCCACATTTCGTATGTTCCAGCCCTTGTTTCTGTGTATATATTCTGTCCTGTTTATAGGCTTCAAAATAGCCAACATTTGTTTATATTATTGTGTAAAGCATTACAGAATACTAGCTAAAGGTCCATTGTACTTGTTCATTTTGTAAATTAATAAAGTATCTCTCTCGTATAGCCTTTGGGCACATCAGCCATCAGTAGGCAAAATCACAAAGTGATAGGAATAAAAGATAATCTGGTTTCTATTAGAGCCTGAGTATGATTTGACTAGATTTCTTTTGCCTTTTGCCACAACTTTTCGTGAGGTCCTAATGAGAGATTTGGCTCTAAACACTATGCTCTAACTCATCCCGCTCTGGAAGCTGAAAAGACTTACAGAGACAGTCAGATGTTCTCAAACTTCAGTGTGTGGGAACGGGACTTTTAAATAATAATTCAGAAACTCTGTGTAACAGAGTTTTCACAGGCAGGATCTCATATCTCATTTCCAAAAAGTATCAAGCGTGCTCCACCTTCTTATAAAAGTGTTGGGGGGAAAAAACTGTCAGGAAGAAACCCGAATTAGAACATAAAGGAGTTTGGCAATGTTTCCAAAACTGTACCTAGATCTTAAGAAAGCAAGTTACTATTTTCATATACATATTTAATATGTACTGATTTTTAAGCCAAAGATATAGAGATAACTCATGGCCATCAGGTAAGGTTTGCTTTAGGTTGTGCACAACAAAA
This sequence comes from Panthera uncia, assembly GCF_023721935.1. NCBI lineage: Eukaryota > Metazoa > Chordata > Mammalia > Carnivora > Felidae > Panthera > Panthera uncia. The sequence goes on from NC_064816.1 coordinate 36,404,083, forward strand.
CAGAACAAAATCTAGAATGATTATTATGTAAACAATATGGGAATTTATTTTTCTCAGCAGCCTTGGACTAGAATAGTGACTCCCCCAAATCATTTAGAACCCTGGAATCACTGCCTTTTAACATAGCCTCCATCCTCATTGTAAAATATGGATGCTTGATCTCCAGCCATCACATCAGAGCTCTAAGCAGTACAAGGGAGGACAAGATGATGTACTTCTAACAATAATTGTTGTAATAATACTAGTTCTTTTGGAACTCAACACGTATTCCCAGAAAAGCATGTAAAACTATTTAAGAATGTTTGTTGTCTATAGCTGGTAATAATGGATTTAAAAACACCAGAAAATTAAATACCTGCACCAATAATGATCTAAAATACCAAGGACTTTTATTTTTTGAATATGGTATAATTAATACTATCAAGCTTTCTTTTTTGGAAACCTAATTTCTCTAAGTAGCAGCAAACCTTGGGGTTTAGACTTTAATAGCAGCCTTTGCTGCTCCTTTAATAGCAGCAAACCTTGGGGTTTAGCCTTTAGTGTGTCAGCACACAGACGGACACGGGGCTGGATCCCATGAACCGTGAGATCATGACCCGAACCGCCATCAGGAGTGAGAGGCTTAACTGAGCCACCCAGGCACCCCTGCAGTTTTTTGGGGGGGACAAGAACGATGAAGATCTAGTCACTTAGCAACTTTGGAGTCTGGAATACAGTATTATTGACTAGAATCATTATTCTGCACATTAGATCTGTAGGACTTATTTATCTACTAATTGAAAGTTTATACCCTTAAACAGTTTTCCCTAATTCCCAATTCCCTCATATCCTTTACCCCACACCCAGCCCCTGGCAACAACTGTTCCACTCTGTTTTTGTGAGTTGGGCTTTCTTAAAGATTCCACGTATTGGTGTTATCATACAGTGTTTGTCCTTCTCTGCAAATACTTTTTTAAGAAATGTGTATTCACTTTTGAGAGAGAGAGCTTGAGCAGGGGAGGGGCAAAGAGAGAAGGGGATAGAGGATCTGAAGGGGGCTCTGCCCTGACCACAGAGAGGCCGATGCCCACTGCCGGGCTCACACTCATGAACTGTGAGATCATGACCTGAGCCGAAGTCTTATGCTCACCCTTCTGAGTCGCTCAGGCATCCCTCTCTGCAAATACTTTTAACTAATGAGCTTTTTATGTGTACTTTTGAACTCATCCAACTGGCTTGAAGGAGTATAGTCTCTCCATCACCATGCATACATCATATATTTGGGGATTTACTTTGTCTAAAGAGATGTTGTCAAACCCTTGGTATTTGGGTAAATGTCTTTCTCAAAACTCGTTTTATGAGCAGGTATTTCTAGTTGTGTAACAGGAGTTCAGATTCACGGGGGGGGGGGAGGGGACTGCCGGCCTCCTGACCTCCCTCATCAGTTGCCTGCCTTTCTCTGTTTCCTCCTGTCCCTCATATGCAGATGGCTCCCTTGTCTTTTTCCTTCACCTCTTCTTTTCTTTCCACTGTAGATAGCTTCAATTGCTGCCTCCTGTGCACAGCATATCCAGAAAAAGAAAGTATTTGGATAGCTATTGAATGTACTTCTATATCTGTTCATTTAAAAATACACATACTTATTAAAAACCTATGACATACTAGATGCTAAGAAATAAAAGACCGTCACTGGTCTTACAGAGTCCACAGTTCCACAGTGAATGGCTACTTGGAGTATTTTAAGGGCTTTGATAAAAAACAAACACAGACTCTCACGCACGCATTATCCACAGGAGGGGTTTCTCAGTTGACCATGCAGTAAAAAGACTTGAAAGAAAAGATGAAACATCTAAGCTCATTTATTTTTAGGTTTTATCAATCTAACTAGGTTGTAAGATCCTCAAAGGCCAGAGAAATGTCTTGTTCATCTTTTTTTTTTTTTTTCGCTTTTGTTTTTTTAAATCTCCTTCTCTGCCAGGAACGTTAGAGAATGTAACGCCGCCACATTACCTAACTGCTTCTTTGGTTTGTGCTAAGGGCAAATGGTAACGGAGAATATGAGCCATTTGTAGCTCAGGAACTGAGTTCATCAGCCACTTTCCTTGGAGAGGCAGATACGCACAGCAAACGACTTATGAAATAGACATCGCGAGGACATCTCAGAATGGTAGATGTTGTTTATCCTTATAAAGCGAAGAGAACACAGAAAGTGAGGTCAGGGGGTGCCGGAAGATAAACTTTGCTCAGAGAATTCCTACTCTGTCCAAAACAAGGCTTTTCTCTCAGACGATCTCTACCTTCTGTTTCAGAATTGAGCACAGGCAGACTGCCAGCATGTACGCAACAATATAAAGTCAAGGTTTTCGTTTGAGGCACGGAGACTTCAGCACTGACCTAACCTCTAGAAGGGACCTCAAGTACTAAGATTCAGGAATAAATGATAGTATAATAAGTGTTGCAGTAATCAAGTTGTAAGGATTGGAGATTACTCTCTAATCAGATAGGATATGGTTATGAACATGTCAAATAATTAACTGAATTTTTCTAATCATAATCACCACTAAAATTAATTTTTAAAAAAGGCTACCAGTGTCCCTTTCTATTGTTTAAAAGTGAGATTATTAGGACTGATGATAAAACATTGATGAATTGTTTTGTTTTAAAACAATGAGATTAAAATATTGTTTGAAGTTACTCATTTCACCCAGTTGACATTTTAATGTATAAATATAATTGCAGACTCTTGAAGAATGTTTAATTTTTGCCTTGATATATATGTTCGCAATCGTGTGTTTGAAAGAAAATCATAAAATGTAAAACTTTATGTTTAATCACCAGTGTCAAAAATTATTAGGTAATAACTACTGGAGAAGAGAATGTGTAAAAGATACAAAGGCCCATATTTAAGACATAATTTTTCTAATAGTTTCTCTGATTTTAAGATGTCATGGCGTCATATGAAGGTTAACAGGTCAGATACCAAATGGACTTTTTAAAAAATGTTAAGTGATCAATTTGCACTCATAAAAGGGTTAAGATTACTGGAAGTTAAAGTCCTCTTTGACCATCATCTAGGTACATCACTGGCTAGAGAGACAATAAAATCAGCTCTCCTAAGTGTTCAACTGGCTAAACAAAAGTAGATCAAAATAGTTCCTTAAAGGCAGCCTGCCCCACCCAAAACTGGGGGCAGAATATACTTCTATCTGAAATTATAAAACTCGAATTTTGATCCTAGAAGATATCATTTGACGATAGGTTTCATTAATGCAGGTGTCCTTGTCTCTTCCTCTCTGTAGCCCTGGTCCCAGTCCTTCTTCCCCTCGAAGACCAAGCGTCTTGCCGGGGTACCATGACTGGGAGGTTGAGCTGGGGAAAGAGAACAGTCTTTTAACGAAGCTGATTTGTTTTTTAAATTGCATTTTTTTTACTGTTGAAAGCTTTGGCTAAGAGTGTGTTTGAAATCCATTATGATTGTAAATATGATATACTTTATTCAGCCTGTGTCTAAATGCCGACAAACAGAACGTTGGAGTCGGAATAAATAAGAACAAGTGAATTCTTTCAGTTTCCTAACAGTAGAACTAGCTTTTCCCAACAAAATATGACACCTCGTTTTTTATGGCAAGGTGGGTGTGGATACAATTTTGAAGACCCTTCCTCCTTGCAAAAATGCCCCAGGGTGATTAAGTGCTTTCGTTAAGTTAAAAAAAGTTTTACATATGTAACCACTCTTTCAATCTGTTTTTAAAGTAGTGCAAGTTTTGTTAAGAGATTGGAAGGAGCAGTGTTGAGCAATCACACAAATGAGAATAATTGTACACATTGTGCCCACCTCCAGTCATTGGACCAAGTACCACACATTCGTCTTTGGTCATGTTATGATAAAGTTTCTGCCTGGATAGTGTCAAAATAACCAGATGCGCAAGGGAAAAAGCCACTCAGGCAGGCTGCTTTGTTTATCAGCTCCTAAACTCTTCCAGCTTGGAGGCATCTAGCCGATTGAATGATCACGTCGCATCTGGATGTTTGGCATTGTGTAGCCACAAGAAAAGACAAAGTGCTAAGTTTTACAGCTGTTAAAGTAGCACCTTTTTTTCCTTCTTCTGCTTCACAGAATAATTATGCTTATAATTACCTTATGCTTTTCCAGGATAATTTTTGTATCGAATTATACAATTGGTGCTTCAACCCTGGAGAATGAAAATCCTGTTTGTAGGAAGAGGGCAGAGCATTGTGGAAATAAATGAGTATTCCCCTTGTGAGGAAGGGGGTGCAGGGAGGATCACGGAAATCAGAGTTTATCCTGAGTGCTCGGATTTAGGTAACCCAATACCTATGACAGATCTGCTGAGCAAAAAAGAAGAGAATTAAGAATGAGGTTTTAGAAAACTCTACAAATGAAAATAATGGGGATTTATTTATGCTAGAGGTGGGACAAAAGAAAGCCTTGGGGGTGCAGCAACGATAAGTAAACTACAATACAATTAGAAACATCTATAGTTCACTGAGATTTATGTAGACTATTACAACTTTGAAAATGTTAATGACTCCGTATTAAAGCTAATGTTTATTTTAAAAGACTCAAACAGGAACGCCTCTTCACTACAAAAATACATGTATTTCGGTGGCAGATTTAGAAATTGGATGTCATTTAATGTACGAGTGTGGCACAATTTCTTTAGAACTTTGCCTTGTGGTTTTCTACATGTTCTTAAGTCGTGTTGACTAGTTTTGTCTGCCTTACTTTCTCCAACTGCAAGGAGGAAACAGATCCTTCACTTTTTCCTGCCCAGAGTTTTCCCATTCTTTCCAATCTGACAGACAGTTTGAAATATATTAAAATCTGAGAAATGTTTTGAGTTGCAGGAAATTGAAATCATGAGACTTTTTTTTTACTATAAAATATCACATGCAAAAATTATTCTTGTTTAGGGTGAAATTATCTGATTGAAGACAGATAACTTCTATTATAATATCTTAGTCACAGTGTAGCCGAGTATAGAATCAACAAACTTCTCTTTTCTAATTAATGTGAATTCATGAAGGATGCTTATGACTTGGAGCATATCCATTCAAAGGGCATTATAAAGGAAAACACTTAAAAACACAGAAAGCGTTAAGCATGTTTAACTTCTCAGTAGTGGAAAAAATATTAAATATATGAACATAAAATTGTACTGACACAAAAAGCTTTTTGTATAAGAGATATCTCATCCTTAGGAAAATATATTAATTATTTGCTTTTGGATGTATTCTCTTTAGCATAAGGATGAGAATCCCATTTATTTAATGGATGGAAGTTAGGTAATCAATTATAGGCTTAACATTATATTCACATTTTTTGGTGAGGAATAAAATAATAATAAAGATTCACCCTACTATTGATAATTTACAAATATAAGATAGCAGGAATACTACATTTTAAGGCATAAGACCTGGCTGGAATTAAGAAGCTACTTAGCCTCTTTGGGTCTCAGATTCTCACTGTTAAACTAGTAAAGAATAAAATTCAACTGGACACATTTTAAAGATCCTATTGGTTTTATTCAGCAATTCATGAAGGGGCAGCATCCAATCTACCAGACAGGAAGTAGCTCCAAAGAGCTGTATAAGGTGAGAGAGTTTTTATAGATCAAAGTGTGTAGGATTAAGGAAGTTATACTGATTGGTTAAAGAGGTTTTCTTTCTTTTTATGGAGCACAGGGAAGTCTTATACCCAGCTCATGTAACTTGTGCAGAGGAAGCAAGCTGACCCATGCCTTCCTTTTCTACGGTACTTAAGCAGAGAAACTTAATTAAGCTTTGGTATGCTGACATGGGACTTAACATGAGTGAGTCCATTTTGGGTCTAATCTGATTACTTTAACAAAAGTATTGATAATCATTCCTGCCCATGTCACTGTATTAGTTAGGATTCTCAAATTCTAGCGATCAAATGGAAGTTATTTTTCTTACATTACAGGAAGTCATCTCATTCCAGTGTTCCTTCAGTGGTTCCAGGTTTCGTTCAAACCTGCACTTCACTTGGTCTTTCTATCTTAGTTTCTTTCGGGAAGCAGACTAGCTAGCTTCTCATTATATATCATTGGTCAAAGCTGAGACTTAAACTTAGCCCATTCCTAGAAGGGGATTGCTATGACAGACAGAACTAGAGCAGTCACAGTTCATTTAAGGTTTGGGGTAGAGGCCAAATCTTGGTAAGATGAAGATACCAGCACCCACTGACTGAATAAAATTTGAGTTCTGTTAGCAAGGAAGAAGCCAGGTCAACAATGTCAACCACAATCATAAAATTATGTAAGTGCTATATTATTAAATAATATGAAATAATTTTCCTAACTCTAAAATGTTAAAGAAGTGTTATTACTCTTGGTGTTATTATTGGTGATGATGATGTTGCCATTATTAATACTTAGTGTGTAAATCTGCATTTACAACCAAAATTATACACTTGTCTAAATCCTCCCTACCACCTCCAGCTCTCTCATTTTCTCTGTCACTTAGTATCTTCACCCAACCACTTAACAGTTAAGAGCATTTTACCCACTGAAGCACTGAGTTTTCCATGTTCCCAAGGAGCCTGGAGAATGCTATTATTGTCATAATTTCTATTAATGTATAGCAGGTTTGCTTTCATAGATAGTTACATAATAATCATGCTAATTTACTTAGGTATTCTTTTTTTTTTTAATTTTTTTGTATTTATCTTGAAAGAGATAGCATATAAGCAGGGAAGGGGCAGAGAGAGAGAGAGAGAGAGAGAGAGAGAATCCCAAACAGGCTTTGTACAATCAGCACAGAGTCCAGTGCCGGGTTCAAACTCACAAACCCCAAGATCATGACCTGAGATGAAATCAAGAGTCAGCTGCTTAAGCCACTGAGCCACCCAGATACCCCTGCTTAGGTATTCTTTACAAGATTCTGACTCAGTTTACAGGACCTGGAACAGAGTAACTAAATTCATAAAATACCATCACAACTCTATTTAAAAAGAAAGATTTTCATCAAGGCATGTTTTTCCCCATCTTTATAATGTCACTATGGTTTTCCCAGTGCTTCCCACCAAGTTCATGGAGTTGGGCACAATTTCTATCATTGTTTTCCACTTATCTTTTACACCCCAGTATTAGTAAATACATTTATTTAATACCTACTCATGTAAGACATTATATTGAGCACCAAACACACTGTCTGTAAGTATTTATGAACAAAATTACAAAAAGAAAAAAATAACTGCAGGTCTGGTAGAAGTAAAATATTGACATAATAATCAAATGAAGAGTTAAAATGTTTTGAAATGAATGAGGAGAATCCTTGGAAAAGAAATGAGAAGAAATATTGAAGGTAGAAGGAAGATCTACAAATGAAAAAAATTAAATATTTGATGGTGTGATTTAATCATGTCAAAGACTTTTTACTCCAATAAGATAATTTGGGTGAGAAGTTTCGCAAGATGTTTAAACTGGACAGAATAATCACTATGTTCAGTATAATATTAGTTAGGTACCCCTAGGTGTTACAGCACCAACAAGGAAAACCTATAAGAGAATGAGATTAAAGACGAGAGAAATTTATTTCATACTTACGTCAAGTCCAAAACCAAAACCAACCAGTCTCAGATTGGCAAGTGATTCTTCCCGACACTGAGTCAGGGACCCAAGGTTCCTTCCACCTTGTAGTTTTGTTTGTCATCTTCAAGATATAGCTAATTAGTTTGCCATCTTGAGTTCATCATATCTTAAAAGGGTAACCATCAGGGAGGTTTGGACATGAGAAGAGTTTTATAGAGCAATTCTTGAGATGACACATATTATTTACAATCCCTTCCCATCGGATATATCTCAGATGTATGGTCACACCCATCTGCAGAAGAGACTAGAAAACATAGGAAGAAGACAAAATTAGTTGGAGGTCCCCCTAGCCAGTCTTTATCATCAATATTATCAAAATTTTACATTATTTCTCTACAAAATTTCAACCTAAAACTTAATATCTATGTAAATAGAGCCTTGAAACTATAATACTTATATAATAAGTATTTGATATATAATAAGTTTCTGAGATATGGCTGGTATAGTTGTCATATCATAAAAGCAATGATAATGGTGTCCTTAATTAGACATTACTATGTGCCACGCAGTGTTAAGTGCTATTTAGAGATGTATCATTTAAGTTTCACAGTACCAGGGCACCTGGGTGGCTCAGTCAGTTGAGCATCTGACTTCGGCTCAGGTCATGATCTTGGGATTTGTGGGTTTGAGCCTCGTGTTGGTCTCTGTGCTAATAGCTCAGGGCCTGGACCTTGCTTTGGATTCTGGTCTCCCTCTCTCTGTGTCCCTCCCCTGCTTGTGCTCTATCTCTCTCTCTCAGAGATAAACAAACATTAAAAATAAAAAATGAATAAATAAATTTCACAGTATTCCTCTTGAGGTGGATAGTATTATCGTCACTATTATTTAGATGGGGAAATTGGGGCATAGGAGAATGCAGGTAGCTTGCCAAAAGTAGTGGGTGATGCAGTCAGTTAATAAAACCGTAGGATTTAAATGCATGGAAGCTTGCCATTAAAGTTGAACCCAAAATGCTTTACCGAAAGCTTTGTGATTGTCATGTTCAAATTCGGTTTTTATCAATACTTTTTCTTAGTTCAAAATTTTTTTCCTAAACGAATCCTCACAGAGACATGATATATTAAAAGTAACATGTTCATATTCCAGGTAGCTCATTTGCTCAAGAAGCTAATGTGATAGGGACCCACATTTTTAATGAATCAAACTTCCTATCCTTCCTCTCCATCCAGTACCACCACCCTCTTCTTTACCATCCAGACCTTGCCAACACAGCAATTTCCATTGCTCTATCCATCCTGTTGTGTATCTAGGGGTAGTCAGTGGGGAGAAAAATCAAGAAGACACAGGGAATTATTTCTTAGTAAAGAGAGAAAAAAATGGAGAAGAAAAGTTGGATGGGGTCATAGGAAGGCAACACTTTAGTTGATATGATAATTGGTAGAATATTGATGGAGAGATTTGAGAATAGATAAAAACAAGAGTTACTAGGAGGAGCTTTGAGGGAGGGGGAAGAAACCAAAGCAGTGGAAGAAAGAATTTACAAAGTTTTGATGTGAGTAATTGGTTACATCTATTTTATTTATTTATTTATTTATTTTTTAAACATTTTATTTATTTTGGAGACAGGGAGAGACAGAGCATGAACAGGGGAGGGTCAGAGAGAGGGAGACGCAGAATCTGAAACAGGCTCCAGGCTCTGAGCTGTCAGCACAGAGCCCGACGCGGGGCTCGAACTCACAGACCGTGAGATCATGACCTGAGCCGAAGTCGGCCACTTAACCAACTGAGCCACCCAGGCACCCCAGGTTACATCTATTTTAAAGGTATCCAAGAAATTACACACAAAAAAGATTGTAGTTACTTTTAACTTGCTTTGCAATATATGGTCTGTATTTCTTTCATTGTGTCTCCAAAACGAATCACAAGAAGCCCTGTGTTTTATTTGGGTTCCACTGAGATCACGGCAACACAGACTCTTAAAAGTTGGAAGACATCTTAAAGATATGCAGTCTAATATGTCTCCCAATGCAAGGATTTACTCTTTTCATCTCAGGAATTGCCCCTACTCTCATTTTAATGAGTTTATAGTTCAGTATTCATTCCCTGATGAGGCAGAACATTTCATTTCTAAATAAAAGTAAATGTTTTATTACACTGAACCAAAGTCTACCTTCCTTCCATCAATTTGCGACAGATCCTGCTCTATACAAAATCACCTTAGTCTACTATTCATATAATAGTTCCTGAGCTATTTAGTAGTATTCAGTATCTTTTCTGTAAAAATTTTTTAATCTAATGATAGAATTGGACTTGGAACTTATTCTTCAACCCCGTCCACTAGTCACCCTTGAGATTAGCCTCCCATCCACACATATTACTCATGATTTCTCTGATAGATGATTAACATCTTTCCAGTTTTCTATTTCCCCATGTTATCTGCAAACATGTAAAAATAGGACACAGATGGGACCCTCAAAATAGGATAATTTAAGGAAAGTTTATTCACAAAGGGAATTTTCAAAGGTGTGTGTGTAGAACTATAATTGGGGCTGGCAACATCTGAACTTGTATCATCATATGCCTGAAAAATCAGATGGAGATAGTGGCTATCAGAATGTGGAAGATGAGAATTGTTTAGAATGAACTACCTTGAAAGAAAGAACTACCTTCTGAGGAGGTATCCTGCAGGCTCAAGGAAAATCATAGGAAGGGACCAGAAAATTAACACCTAACCTCACTCTTCTCTCTTCCACCAAGTTCCTGAAAGGGGTCCCCATTGATGGAACCATATGAGAACCCCAAATATGAGCTCCCCAGAGCAGAGAGCACATGGAGTAGTGTGGGAGAGGTATAGAGAAAGAAATGAAAGATATCTAACGCATACTCTACTATGGTTAAAGATCCCCCAAAATAAAATCTTCGGCTCTGCTATGAGGTGATCGGAACCTTTTGATCACTTGTCCCTCCAAGAGATTTATGCTGTAGGCTTTCTGCTAAACAACAAACCCTTTATTTTTTTCTCCCACTTATTAGGAACTTCATCGTGTGGAAAGAGTCACCAAAATAATCATAATTTAGCACTCACAGATGTACTGTTATGATGTTTTTGACATTTCACATCCTTCAACTTCTTGGTTGTCCCACAGTGAAATTTAGCCTTCTGGTGGAAAGTGTCATTTTAGCGTCTGAGCATGGTGGGCCGTCACGGCCATTGATACTGCCAATTGTCACCAACAGCGCTAAAAAGATTGTAAAAATTCCTAATAGAAGTAGGTTGCTTTGTTCTTTATATAAATGAAAAGGGAGAAATGGTTGGGTTCCAAGGGAGAAACAGAGGAACAAGCAGGGAAATTGACAGTAGAATTGGCTACATGCCATTACTTTTTTAGCTTCGCTTTCGTAAGCTTTTAGCCAATACCGGGCACAATAGACCCCGTCGCATACCTGATGCTATGCTGGATAACAGCCCAAACCTTAAGAAATCTAGGCTGTACACATGAAAAACTAGAAATATTTGCATTGATTCAAAAACATCTCTCTGCACAGAAGCGGTTTTTACACAACCAAGACCATTATTTATGACTTCACTCGCTTCTAGGAAAATGTACTCTTTTCTTGCCCAACCACTTGCCTTAAAAGGGCACAAATAAAGCAAAATGAAATAATCCAATGAATCTCATGTACTCTATAGCACTTTAAAGAGAAAAAGAAAACATTCCATCAAAGACGCTGAGATTGCTTTGCATGTCTCCTCCAATTTACTTGTACGGAGTTTCTGAGATATGGCTGGTATAGTTGTCATTATCCCTGAGGTGTCCTGATGCCATTGTTGCCTAGTAAATTACAGGTTCTTCTAGGTCTAAGACAAACACCTCAATTCTAGGTACACTCCGGTCAAGTCCAATGTTCAGTAGCTCATAATGTTCTCTCAGACCAGGTATATCCTATTTTTTTCCTGTGCTTCTCTCCTGAGACTCATTTTAAACTTGTAGTAATCGTTTATTTTAACAAAGCTGAAGGACCTCAGAACCGGTTGGCTTTATTGTTAAAGTAGAAATTTGGCAGCTATTTTCATGATTGGCTTGGAAGTGGTATTCTAAGTCACCCTTCATAAGACCTTGCTCTACTTCTGTTCACATTCAAGTCACAGTATGAAATAGGAAAAATGTCATCAGGCGTAAAAAGAAAGTCACATAGGTTGCTATCCAAAAATGAACTCCACTAGAAAGTATAACAAGAATGGCAGACCAGTCGCCCTCTTTTATTCAAATCTGAAAATAAGTAATTTTTATGTTAAGCATTGTTGGAAAGGCATGGGAGACTGATATGGACGTGTCAATGTAAAATCACGGTCGCTAGACACCGACAAATGGGAGCATAAACTTCACTTAGCTCTGTCGGCAGAGGAGCCCAACGGTGCCTCCAAGGACCTTAAAGGTTAACAATAAAATCTCAAATTGAATCCTCATTTTCAATGTGAGCCAATCTGTTATAAAACAATGAATTGGCATGAACATACCAAGGCCAATGAGAACAGTTAAGCAAGAGCCTGTCAGCGCACCCATACTTTATCACCCATGCAGAGAGTAACTCTCCATGACATTAAGGATGCTCTGTTTGATGGAATGTCACAGTTAGTTGACACTGGCCTTATCCCGGATCGTAGATTCTCTGTCACATCCTGCCAGTTTAGAGCAGGACCTAATGATTACAGTGTTTTACCTTACGAGCCCTGATGGGAAACCAAAGCTGAGTTGAGCTGCGTCAATTGCTGCCCGGTGTCAGACCTGCCAATTGAAAGTGATTGATAGAGGAGATGGCCAGCCACATGGAAGAAAAGAAAGTGAAAGGTATTGTGCCCTGATCTGAGTAGAAAAACTTATAATCTCATCAAACCAAAGGAAAAGGATTATTAAGAGTTTCAAAGAATGTTGAGGCTGCAAATCATTCCATTTCTTGGTGACTTGAATAAATTAGAAAATTCGTCTACTCACTAGTCACAGGACAGTGAACTCCCACAAATATACAGAAGTGTGGACAGATTGCTTTAAAGTATATAGTTGTATACATTTTTTTGTCTATTATGTGGTAGGCATTGGGAACGCGGGGATGAGAAATATCAAACAAACATAATTCATGGGATTTATTCATAAAACAGTTATTTTTGTGTCCTATCTCCTTCAGTTTAACCAGTGAGCAGAAGCTTCCCTGGATGGAAGTGCGGATGAGAGTTGCAAGTTTTTTCTGATGACCGTTAAGCCGTGTCTGCAAGCTAATAATTTAAATCTTCATTCCCATGTAATACTTACATGACAGCTGCTTTAAATGTGAAGCTCCTTCTTCACCAGTTTGCTCTTGCTGCAGAAGGGAGGCCTGCTGGTGGGGAAGGCACTGGGGTCCCCCCGTTTATTTCTCTGCCTTGAACTTCCGTGCCTCCTGACCCAGCTTGCCAACTTCAGATTGAGTGCAGCAGAATTGGAGCAGGGCATTGAAGGAGAAGAAAAGAATGCAGGAATGTTCTCATGTGGTTGATGACCTAGGAGGGGTGCTCTCTGGGTTTGACAGGGGTTTAAATTTGAGCTGTTTTTCTTAGGAGTGTTTTCATGGGTTCTTAACAGGTGCCCCAGTGGAGTTGGCATGTCTCGTCTGAAGTTCATTGGACATGGTGAATGTATTGAGTTCTGGTCGGTTGCTTTGGATACCTTCTCCAGCTCCTGGACACTCACAGGCCCACCCCAGCTTCCTTCTAAAACACCCCTGTATCTTTTTGGTGGCCCACACAGCTCCCTAATGCATATGTCCTATACCAAGTCCACAGGAAACATTCATACCACCTTTGTTCTTTGAGAATAGTTATTTCTCAGACTACAGGCGTTACTCCAATACCATTGGTTCCTTCTAATTTTCAGATTTCTTAGGCCTGTTGCACACAGCAGTCTTCTCTGTCACCCAAACAGTGCAAATCTAAGCACAAGAATCAGAAGATCTGCAGGGCTGATGGGATTTCCCATTGTTCTCATACAGTGTTCTCAACCGGGATTACTTTGGCCCCACAGAGAAGATTTGGCAATGTCTAGAGACGCTTTTGGTCATCACAACTGGAGGAGAGGTGCTCCTGGCATCTAGTAGCTAGAGGCCAAGACGGCTGCCCAACATTTTATAATGGGCACAATAGCTCCTGCAACTGCAAAGAATTACCCAGCCCCAAATGTCAGCAGTGCTGAGGTTGAAAAACTCCTGTCCTAGAAAAAAACTGGTTTTCAGTTTCTTGTTTGTTTTTTTAGGTACACTAGAACTGTAAAGATGAAAACATAATATTTCTGAAACTCCCCTAACACCTTCTATCGATTGACTCATTAATCACATATATTAAGTGCTCACTGAGTGTCAGGCACCATTTTCAGGGCGGGGATATGGTGGTTCTCATGGAGCTGACCCCCTAAAGAGGGAGGAGGCTAGGCGATAACCAAGTAAACAAATACTTTAGCAGGTATTTTATGTAAGAATAGTGCTGGAAAGACAATAAAGCAGAATCATGTGATGAAGAAAGGGAATCATCCCTTTGTGTTAGAGTAGTTGGTGAAGGCCTCTCTGAGGTAGTAGGAATTGGGTGGACCTTCAAAGGATGATATGCAACCCTTCTAAGGGAAGAACACTCCAGAAGGAAGAGTAGCAGGTGCAAAGACTGTAAAGCAGGAACAAGCATGCAATGTTGCAGGAAAATCCAAAATTATTATGAGCAGTGAGGTGCATGACACAACACGAAGACAAAGAAGAATGTAATAGGCAGGCCTTACTGGAACATTAAGCAGTTCTTCTTGACCAAGAAACCTTTGGAGAGACTTTGATCCCAGGTGGTGGAGACAGACACGAACCCCTTTAACAACGGACCGACCCTCATGCGTACGTCTCTGTGTGTTCTTTTCATGAATCCTCAAAAAGGACCATTGTTTAGGGAATAAAAACACCCCACTGATTCTCCTTTGCTCACACGCTCGCAATACTTGTGACAGAAGATGTGTAGCTTTTCCACACATCTAGCAATTCTCTGTGACACCAGAGGGGTGTCCTGTAGTTCAGTTCAATTAGTCCTGACAGAGAGCTAGTGCAGGTGAAGGGTTTGGTGAAGGGCACAGGTGAAGGGCTTGGTCCCACACAACTGTCCACCTCTTCGGACACCACTCACAAGTGGTAGGTCCCCGACTTACCCGTGACTGCTGTCCAACTTGACTAAGCAGTAGAGGTTTCTGTGATCCCCTCCTTGGATTCATTTTCTTGAACAGCCCACAGAACTCAAGGAAACACTCATGTTTTTCAGTGTATGATCTAATAAGAATATGATAAAGGATACTGATGGACAACCAGATAAAAAGGTATAAAGGGTAAAGTTTGGAATGCTCTCCAGCATAGGAACTTCTGTCCCAGTAGAGCTTCTGTCCCAGTAGAGCTGTACAACCTTCTCAGAATACAGATGTGTTCACCAGTCCAGAAACTCTCCAAATCCTATACTTCTGGAATTTTTATGGAAACTTCATACATGGGCATGATCTATCATTAACTCATTCTCCTACTCACCTTCCCAGAGGATGGTGGGTGGGGATGAAAGTTCCAAGCTTCTAATTATGGCTTGGTCAGCCCTCTTCCTCACGTTGTCTGGGAGCCCACCATCAGTTGCCTCATTAAAGCAAGAGACATTTCTATCACCCAGGAAATTCCAAGAGATTTAGGAGCCATGTGTCAGGAACCAGGGTCAAAGACTAAATTTTGGAACAAGACACTCCTCCTAGTGCTCCTATTTACAAGGGGTTTTAGCAGCTCTGTGTCAGGAACCAGAGAACCAGAGGCAGAGACGGGTGTGGGTGTGTGTGTGGGTGTGCACACATGCATGTGCAAGTGCTCAGTAGAAATCTGTGTCCAAGTTCAGGCTTTTACTGTCCCTCGCAAAGTGTACCTCAGGTCTATATGGATGCAAGTCCTGTTTTAGGATTTCTCTGAGATTTGGATAAATTCCAGATTCTGGGAGCAACAGTCTACTGAACATCATCACCCCATCTTTTTGTGACTCTGAAAGAAATGTCATAAAGCAATTTACCAACAAAATGGGGACTACAGTTCTGCCCCCAAATGACTATTCAGGAGGTTGATCGATGTCCCTTGTCATCCTGGAAAAAAGGGACAGAGTGTCAAACTGGAACGCCTAGAATCCTCCAGGTAAAAGAGAAATGCGTCCTTCTCCTGCTCTCTATGGTTAACCCACCACCTACCCTTGACTACAAGTTCTCCCAAGAATATATGACCCCTTACACCCTACCACACAACCCCTCTCCTGCTGAACAATGAAACGTTGTGGGGTTGTGGGTAACTTAAAGAGCGCCTCACTGCAAAGGAAATAACTTCAATTAAAGAGAAAAATACCAGTGGCCCAAAGCCTAGGGAGCAAGAAGGCATTCCATAGAAAACCTAGGGAGGAGAGTGGCCAGTGAAGGTAAAAGAACAATGTGGAAAGAAATGACAATATTCATGGAGTAGAGCCAGTTTAGTTATGGCAGCGAAGTAATTTCAAACTACAAAAGGAATTTTAGGCTTCAAAACTCCAGCTCCCAAATAGTGTTATAATTAGTATTATTTTCAGATTAAAGAAAACACCACTTTTGTGTAACAAATTACCTCCATTTTAAAAGCAAAAATAATATATTTCACTTCATAAAAAAATGCCCAAACGGAAGCATTCTTACATTAATTATTTCACTCTATTCAAAAAGCATATCCCTGCTTGCTTTTTATTATGCCTTCCAGCTCCTACTTTGAAAAACATGTTAAGAAGCTGGAAGGTATTTTTTTAAATGAAAGGAAAAAAGAAAAATAAATAATCTTTGAAGCAATTAGAGCCAAAATACAGAATACATAAATATACATGTACATATTTCTTTATTTGCCCCCTAGATTTCACTCCCATTTTCTTCCACCTCCCTTCTTGGCATGAGAATATGAAGCATCTTTCTTTCCTTGAGCTTCAACAGCAGGCAAATGTTTGCCCCAGAATTGAATCAGATTCTGTTCCGCGGGTTGATTGGCAAGAGTCTTCATAAAGGGGGTGGGGTCCCCAGAGGGCAAATACATAATTTTCATAATGCATTTCTCTTCCCCCCCCCCCCCCCCCCAGCCTAGGAACCTCAGTCTATTTCTGAACCATTTTGTCTGAGAGTAATAATTAGCAACGCATTGCAAAAGACAAAACACTATCGTCATTGCTTTTTGGGATCCGTAGTTACTCTTGTAAAATTACCAAGAATATAATTTTACTGTGGGAACAAAGAACATATGTAAAGTAAATATTGTTACAGACTTCAGAGTTGGGGGAAGAAATTTTTAATTTGGAATATTCTATAAAACCACAGGAAGTGGAGTTTCAAATCAGTTGTCTTGACACTTCCCTTTCCTCAGCTCCCTGTGGCCGAGGTAAAGTGTTGTCACCTTGTGGGAGAAAAGATTTGAGTGCTGGCCTTTCTAAACATGGGGGGCTGAAGCACCTGCATTGAAAACACCTGGAAAATTAAGATGCCCCTCTCCATGTAGCCTCGAAATCTAGCAACCAGTCTCCCCCTGAAAAACAAATATGTTCCCCTCATTAGAAGACTTTAGTATTGAAATATTAAAAATTATATTACTGTTAAAAATGATCTTTAGATTTAATATGGCTTTCATGGAAACCAGTAACAAGAAGGGGAAAGTAAACGTGTGTTGTTATTTGTACTGGGATTGAAATGTCGACAGTGCTCTGTATACCTCAGGAGAGGTTTGACTATTTTTACCAGTATCTGGCAGAAGTCTGCAGCTCCAATGTTGGTGCTCAGCCTTGCCCAAAGGCCAAGTCAGTGTAGCAGCACCCTCTTTTTCTTTTTCTTCTTTTGGGAGGCCTGGCTTCTCACAGCATCGCCTGTCCACAGTCACAGCTGTGAACCAGAAAGCGTCACTCCTGTGCCTTAGCCGGTGGGTTCCAGAGGCTCTCGTCAGACACCTAGCAAAGCTTCCTGATTCAGACTTTACCCTCAGTCCTGACAATGCCAGCAATCTGATTAATCATCCCCTGGCACATTAGTCAGTGCAAATTAGAATTGGGGGGTGGGGGTGCCCCAGAGGCAAGGACAAAGCTGCAGATGTGAGAGATGTAGCTGATCAACAGCATGGTAGATGGGAGCTTCCTCACGGCATAGATGAGGACACTGGGGCACAAGGAGAACTTACCCAAGGTCATCTAACTAGTGCGAAGTAAAAGAGGCAGCATTCCCACACAGGCCAACTCTCGCCAGTCTCTTCCAGGCTTCCTCTCCATCTTTTAGCTCATCGGAGTCTTAGGCTGGCTTTTGAACGAGTAGTCTGGCTACTAACCCAGCAGTTCTCAAAGTGCATCACCTGCAAACTTACTAGAAAGTCAGAGTCTCCGACACTCTGTGTAAATCAGAAGCTCTGGGCCCACGAATTTTTTTTTTTTTTTTTTTTAACAAACTCTCTGAGGACTTCTGATACAGCCTAAGAAATTCGGGAAATCACTCCACAAACTCCTT
This sequence comes from Panthera uncia, assembly GCF_023721935.1. Lineage (NCBI taxonomy): Eukaryota > Metazoa > Chordata > Mammalia > Carnivora > Felidae > Panthera > Panthera uncia. The sequence continues at coordinate 36,422,201 of NC_064816.1, forward strand.
TCAGATGTCACTTAGCCTAAGTTAAAATGTCAGGTGGCGCAAAGCATCTCATTTGGCAAGTCTCAGAAGTACCCTGTCTTCTGGATTTCTAAGAAGGGCAGATGTGTCTCCAGAACTGCCTGTCTGTGCATTTCAGCCCTCCAGTGGGAGGTGGGAGTCCCTTCCTCCAAGCCTGAGGCAACCATTGTTCTCCTGTCCTCTCCTTTACTCCACTTCTTAGGAACCTTTCCTCAGGAACCAGTCTCTCGAGGACACTGGTCAGTCTGGGTTCTTGATTAGAATCAAAACAAAGCAAAACTAACACAAAAACCAAAACTACCTGTGGACTGACTTGATCAGAAAAAAAAGTTTATTGGAAACGCACAGAGTCAACCAGAAGGCTGGAAAAGAGGCTAATCAATTGTCAAGAAACTAAGGGAAACTGTTCAGTGGAGTACACGTCTGAAGTTCTCCCCCACGATGCTCCCACTGGTTCTCCCCCTGCCACCAGTTCTGCAGGTTTCCATGAATAATCTCTGAGCACCCTTACTTTTTTGTATTACTCACTCAAGATTCAGTGTGGGGAAAAGCATCCAGTTGGCCAATCCTAGACTGACTCCCATAGTCCCATAGTTCCAACAGCTGAAGGGCAGAGAGCCAGACTATTTCTATCTATGGTGGAGCAGTCTACTATAGACATCTAGTACCCCATCTAGAGACCCAGGATAGACAGTCCCAAAAGACTGTGTTGAACCAGAATTCTTAGGATTACACAAACCTTGGGTTTCTTAGCATGTCATTCCTATTTTTCTTAGTGGACATGAATTGAAACACAGAGTTTCCCAAAAAACTTTGGGAAGGGGAACCGATACTCAATGTTGGTGGGTGGCTTTTTTTTTTCTTTTTTAGTCATTTACTAAATTGCTAACTCCATAGTCTCTCTGACAATGGAAAGAAACTACTTCTCAGTTCAGAGACTCTATGCATTAATTAGAATAAATTAAGGCCTATTTTAGTCATTTGTGTTTTAGAAAACCACAATCATTCCCCTCACAGTTGATAACTTTACTTAATTTTAAATCTTCTGTACATGAATAATTTGAACATACCATCTCTGCACTCGTATTTATTTGTTTCTTTATTGAACAAATGTTTATTGAGAGCTAATTTGGGACAGAAATGGTACCAGGTAGTAAAAATATTACAATGCTTAAGTATACTTTACCCTCAAGATGCTTCCAGTCTATTTTAAGTGTTATCAATCTGGGGTCCATGAAAGCATTTCCGGGGTTTGGAACTCTCGTGGAATTACTTAAAAATATTTGGCAATATTTATTTTCGCCTATCTTTTTTTTCCTCAGTCAACAACATTGGAATTGGAAAAGTAGGTAAAGATCTCACACTTTGCTATTAGTTACTCAAATTGATCTTGGTTCCCTCCTCTTCTTCATAGACAGTATGATCTCACCTCTCTGACCCTGCATGTGGCAGGCAGGAAGTGAGAATTCATGCCCTTCTGCCAAGCAGCCATTAATCAATAATGGACAGGAAACAGGTATAGTCCACCTCTCCCTGCCATCTGGTGACAGCTCGGGGGCCTGAATTCTATAGTAGCTCCAAGAGCTCCCCAGTGGGATTAAACTCCAGTTATCCATAGTGGTAACTACTTGACAAGGTCCCTTTTGCTGTCTGCCTTCTCTGTCCTCTCTCTTACCCACTCTTCCCCACCATGTCACCTGGGACCACCTTCCAAATAAACCACTCTCACTGGAATCCTTGTCTCAGGGTCTTTTTCTTAGGGAATCTAAACTGAGAACTCACAAGCCCAAAAGATTTAAAATCATTAGTCTTGTGGCAGACAAACAAACCCCAAATTTCAATTCTCTCCTAACATGGTCAGGAATCTTAAAGAAATGGGCTTGTGGCTTATAGGATGACACCTGGGGAAGGCAAGGGTACTTGTAAGGCAAGTGGAAATGACATCAAATCAGCACCCTAAAGAAACTAGAAGACTTTGCCAGGCAAAAACAAAGAAAAGCCCTTAATCCGAATACTGTTAACATTTTCCATCTTTCTTTTCACCTAATGTCATTTCCTAAAGTCAAACCCTCAGCTCAGAGGACGAAGGAAATTTGCAAGCATTATTTATGTTTGATGAGGGATAAAGTGGCATCAGACCTCGACAATACAGAAAGGCACTGCCTCATCCAAGGCTGAGCTTTGTGAGACACTGGGGAGCCGTCCCGCTGTGCGGGTGACAAACCAGCCAGCAGAGCAGGGATCAGAACATTCCATTTTTGCTTGCCTGCCTGCTCTATGCTGAGTGGAGTCTAACATGATAGGAACTGTTTGTTATATTATTTACTATGTGTCTCTAATCTAACCTTTTTATGTGTATGGGCTTCCTACAGAGTGAGGAGACAAATCTACTCCCAGAAGAGACGTTACAAGAATGTTAGCTGAAATGTTGAATAACGAGAAATTCCTTTGAGTTCCTTGCGATGCTCTAATCCACCATGATGAAACTTTCATGTTTTGTCAGCTATTGTAATTTTGCTTTCACAAATGCAATACAAATTCTTCCCGTGTAAGTGACTTTCCCGTTTAGCAGTAACTTTCAGGAAAATTCTACTATTGTGATTTTAGATGGCATGTGTTTTAGGAGCTCTATAAAACACACACACCTAAAAGGTTTGTATTTTAATTCCCTTCATTTTAGTCAGCCATAGACAAGGTTTAGTCTACATTTTTAAATAATTGACTCCATTATATTTGATAAAATATAGGTTAGTTCTGAAGGCAACAGTTAGCACTTACATAGAGAGCTTTTTCTTTCGACTCTTCAGAAAGCTGTAAACCTAAAATAATTTTCATGCCCCTGTGGGCTCCAACACTCCCAGCTTTTAGCAAAGGAAACTGAGGCAAGGAACTGGCAACAAATTGAAAACCCTGAATATAGAGGGGTTAAAGGGGCAAGTGTTTTGTTCTTTGTTCAGCTGAACAAAATTTGCTACGTCCTGCATGCTTCCTATCAGCATCTGTTGACATAAGGGGAAACATCCAGGCTTGTAATAATTGTAGAGGTTAGAAGCTGTAATTAAAACTACATAAAATTAATGGATGGACTTAGAAAGATTTATGTGCCTTGAAATAAAAGTACTTTCAACTAGTTGAGATTTATATCTGCGACTTGTCAGTTTTGTATGTGGGTGTGTCGTTTTTTAAATGAGGTGAGTGTGCAATTATTCAAGTGGGCAAATGTTCCCAATTTCTCTGAGCTACTGGTTTGCATCAGAGCAGGACAAAAGAGAGCCATTTGGGCCACGCCGTCGTAGGTCTCTACTAGAAGCCATGATTACCATTTTAAAAATGACTATATCTCGGGGTGCCTGGGTGGCTCAGTCAGTTAAGCGTCCGACTTCGGTTCAGGTCATGATCTCCCGGTTTGTGAGTTTGAGCCCCGCGTGGGGCTCTGTGGTGACAGCTCAGAGCCCGGAGCCTGCTTTGGATTCTGTGTCTCTGTCTGTCTCTGGCCCTCCCCCACTTGTGCTCCATCTGTCTATCAAAAATAAATAAAATGTAAAAAAAAAAGACTATATCTCACCTATGACAAACCACTGAAATTCTGTCACACCGGTCCCTTGGAGTATTACAGATTGCCCCGCCATTTCTCAATATAAGAATACATGCGCCTAATTTTCTGATGCTGAATTCTCTAAGTTTTAGAGGCTTGTCCAGAAAAGAAGACAGAGAAGTGACCAGCTGGGTAGTATAATGAAAATAAAAGGTTTTCTCACCAAGAGAAGCATTCCATGAAGAAGGCAGGACGTGGGTACAAGGCAGACAAAGTGGTTCTTCAACACCCCAGGTGGGAAATAGGAGTGTTGGACACAGAGAGAAAAGGGGAGGGAAATAATTATCATTTCTAGCAATAATAATTATTGCCCATTAGTTTTCTAACTAGATATCATTTCTCCAGTTATTCTCTACCTTTGATCTCATTATTTTCTGATTAACCACTCTTTTTAATTTTCTCAGCCTGTATAAATTACTCTTTGGAATTTTAAACATTTTTTTTATATACATAGCGGCTCTTTAAAGGGGCTTTTAAAAGACAGTCCTAAAGGATGAACCTGTCATATTATCCTAGCTTGCAAGTCTGTGAAATAATAACTAAGTGTTAAGATTGTTAAACTTTTTAGAACTACTCATGATCCTCCATATTTTTTATTGAGAAATCAAGCTCACACATATGTAAATGTCTTTCCTTGGATAAGTTAATGGCAAACATTTTATAATGTTAAATGCATATGAATAGTAATGCTGCGGAAATTTTAAAAACCCTTACCCCTTCCCCCAATTAAGAAAACACATTTTCCAGATGGAACCAGGTGGTTCAGAATCTGACTGGTATTTCCGGTGAGGCTGCCTTGGAAAGAATGCAGGAGTAATCATACCTTACTAAAAGAGGGAGCTATCTTCACATCTCAATTTGCATAATTGATCCAGTATGAAATAAGTCCTGCAGCAGATGAGCACTCTGGGGATCCCTTGTTTGTCTCAGCATGTTCCATGTCTGGGAGGCATCAGCTGTTGAATAGAGGTATGCCTGTATCACCCTTCCTCATGGTTTTCCTGGGAGCTCAACAGTCTTCTTAAACTAATGACAAAGTAATCAGAGACATCAAAATGCTTCTTGTGGACAAACCTGACATGTTCCAGTGATGGCATGTTGATGACTCACAGTCACCTCCTCCACTGCCACTGCTTTATTTGGAGAAAGCAGGCAGTGTAGGGAAGCGGGCAGTTGCAGAAGTTTCCCACCAAGATGAAAGTCATGAAAGTCTTACTAAACGCAGCTTGGCTATCAATGATGAAATGGGTCCGGATTCTTGGGGCTGTGGCTATTGTCCCCATCACTCGTCTGAAAATTTTAAGGTCAGATTGCAATTCAGACACAAGCAGGTGGAAATCTCAAAGATGAGATGTGGTTATATTAACCGGACTATGTTGTTGAGGGAGCTCCCCGGGTGGCGGTTGGTGTTCATTTTCTGTGAAGCTATTTAGGGTGCATATTTAATCAGAATCTTGTGGGGCATTGGAGCCAATCAGGCATACACATGTAAAAGAAACTCTAGGAGCTTCCAGACCATGAACAGTGGCCACGCACTTGGAAAAAGTTGTACCAGAGATAAAACTATAAAATTGCCTACCAGTAAACAAAGCAATTAAATTATTTAGAGCGGAATTGTGACGCATTCATCAACTCTACTGAAAATGACTTTGATGTGCCCCGAATTAAGGGACTTGCCTGCAACTTGAGAAAATGCTGTTCGAGGTATGCGGACAGTGAGCCAAGCATGGAAATGGGTGCCTGGAGGCCATGACTCTCTGCCCCAACAAGAGAATAGCAGTACATGGTCTTTGAGGAGGAGTGGAGAGGTATGGGGCTGGGATGGCCTGTGCAGAGGCCAGCCAGTGGAGGACATTATTTGCACATGATACAGCTTAGAATTGATCCCATAGGTAATGGAAATATACTGCGGCAGTAAAACAAACAAGCCAACAAAGGTATAATCAGATTTTCCTTTTCCTTTTATATTTTTTAATGTTTATTAATTTTTGAGAGAGAAAGACGGCATGCACCAGGGAGGGGAAGGGGGCAGAGAGAGGGAGACACAGAATCCAAAGCAGGCTCCAGGCTCTGAGCTGTCAGCACAGAGCCGGACACGGGGCTCAAACTCAAGAACCTCGAGATCATGACCTTAGCCGAAATCAGATGCTTAACTGACTGAGCCACCAGGTGCCCCCAGATTTTCCTTTTAGAGTTTTACATATGAAGGATAACTTGTTCAGGGGCATAATTAGAGGAATAAAAACAAGCTGGGGAAAACTTTCTAACTGGAGTGCTTGATGAACAGTCATGTCATCCGAGGTCTTAGGAAGTAGAACCTAAGGTTTCAGAGAGGAGGTAATGATTTACCTTGGATCACGTGGATTGGGAGTATCCTTGGAACATTCACATAGAGCTATCTGGCAATGGTTGACTGTATAAGTGAAAAATTGAAGGAGAATGTTTAAAATATTGACTGAGGACTTCATCAGTATCCGAGACGGATACTGATAAACATGAAGGTGGGGATTCGATGATATATTGAATACTTAACACAGTTTTGGGCACATAGTACACATTAAATAAATGCCTCTCTTAATGATTACCATAATTATACTCTCTGACAGAGTTTTGTTCTTTAAAAGCAATTATTATTTATGTTTGTAATTACATGCTCATTTGTGTGATTGACAGAATATCATCCCCTTTAGAGGGTAAACTCCATGAGGGCAGGGATTATAATTTAGTTTGGAGATTTAAAAAAGTCCTTTAATAACTTTAGGTTTCTAGAAAGTTTGCAAAAAGTGCACAAAGACGTCTTGTATATTCTTCCCCATTTTCCCCTAATGTTAACGTCTTCTATAACCATAGTATAGTTATGAGAAGCAAGAAATTAATACTGATAAGCAATACTCTTAACTGAACTATGAACCTCACTTGAATTTTGACCGTTTCCCCACCTATGTCTCTCTGCTGGCTCAGGATCCAATCCAGCATCTTGCACTGCATTTGGTTGACTTGCCTTCTTAGCCTCCTTCAGTCTTTGATAGTTCCTAGGTCATCCTTCGTCTTTCATGAACTTGACATTTTTTGAAGGGTACTGGTCCTCCACATTCCCTCCATTTGGATTAGTCTGGCATCTTCTCATTGGTTGTAGTTTACACGTTGGGCAAGAATTCTGCAGAAACGATGTCATGGCTTATCAGCACATCCCATCAGGGGTACCTAATATCCATATGCCCAATTACTGGTAACACTGACTTAAAGCACGTGGTGAAGGTGGTCAGCTAGGATTCTTCACTTTTTCAGTCACCATTCTTTTTTATCTCTTTTTGATCCCCATGGTGCCTGGCACATAAAAGGCACCTTGTAAACATTTGTTCATGACTGAATGAATGTTGGCTAACTAAATTTCTCTCCTCACAGTTAGGAACTGAACAGTGTACCACTTTTTAGTTTGTCCAAGCCAGCACAGCCCCTATTAGGAGACTCCCTTTGTTAACTTCCCAAGGTTTTCCTGAAAACAGCCAGAAGGTTCTCCACTTCTCCCCCCACACAACATCTAGGCTATATGTACTAAATGCACAGAGTTACCATTATCATTTTGTGAGAATGGGGCCCCAATTCAGTTTGCATCAGGGATACTGGATGGGAGTAGCTGGGATAAGGGCACCTCGTTCTGGAAGTCAGAATCAAAAAGAGCCAAAGGTCAATTTTTCATTTATTTTCTTTAAAACATTTTTCTTTCCATAAGAGTAAGGGTAGAGTCCACATTTCAGGAATTCTTCAGTAACAAAAAGTTTACAAGCAGGAGCTCCAGGAAGCTCTGTCAGGCTTTTGCATAAATGCTTGAGCTTTTAGAGATAGATATTATAAATGTGACATATTTCTCCATTTCCATAGTTGAAGGGAAAAAAATCTCCAATGTTCCTGCCCCAAATCCTAATTTACTCCGTAATTAATCTGAAATGAAAGCTAATTTCTTTGCTTACTTTGACAAATATTTTAGAACAAAGGGGTTACTTTAATTTTTTAACTGACTCGCTAATCTATTTTTGATGACACTAATCTTTTTTGGCTGGAGGCAGGGCTGAGTGGCCTCCACATCACCGTAGTTCAACCTAGACTCCCTGGAGCCGGAGGTTCAAATCCGAGCCGGGTCACCCCAGCAGCAGGCTGATAAATTGAGTGCCTTGTGATGCAGTCCTGACAGGGCGCTGATCTTTCAGCAGAACCCTTGAAAGCTTCAGTTTTCTCTGGACATTAATGATCCCCAAATAAAATAGACTACAGTATCCAAAGCAGACTTCTCCTTGGTCTGTAACCCCAATGCATGAGGGAATGTTCAAGCTGGAGGGGAAGGTTAACCGTGCTGAAAAAGACAAACGGTGCCAAACAGCAGGAGCCCCCAAACAGGTGTGATGGGAGGCAAATCTGCCGGGACAGCACACGCACATCCAGCCTCCTCACCAGCCTTGGGACAACCCAGCCTTTCGACGTTAAATATTCTGGAGCAGACGGCAAAATACGCTTGGTGAGTGTAGGGAGCAGGTGGGCTAGAGAAACGCAGACACGTGAAAATCGCGCGCCAACTTCTACGCGCTCAACTGCGTGTGCCTGATGGTGCCCACTTGCACCGCCACGCCCAGACGCAACCGCGCAAGTGCAATGAGCAAATAAATACATGAGTGAGGGGCGTGAAAAGGACAGCACGGTCCCTGGTTTCTTAACACGTGATGCAGTAAGCGCGGGACGGAGGGGAGGAACAGTTCCAGCCACTTTGCGGAGCCCCCAGGTGGGGAAATAAACAAGTTGGTTTCACACGTCTCACCAATAAAAGCAAGGCGGTTTCCGGTGCCCTTGCTGTCCCTGTGCTGCGCATGAGTGTTTCTAAATATTAAAAAGGTGCCCCGTACATATGTGTGCCCCCACATCGAGCATTTGCACGTTCACATGTACGTTCTCTCTTTGACGGTCTTTCTAGGTTCATCTTCTCCACCTGAAGTGATCAATGAGGTAATTACCTATAATCAGAAGTCTAATGCCGTTGCGTTATTTATGGGCTTTGAAAGTAGTTACTTAATTATTAACTGAATTTAACTACTTTCCCTAGGGTTCAGCTCCGTCATTTATTTTTCATGGAACAAATGATAATAAACACTTATTATGTTCATTGTAGCATTCCAGTCATTTTGCCCGTGTTCAAATTGTACCGTGTGTATGTGGGTGGGTGTGTGTGCTGTGCAGGATGACAATTCATCTGGATGTTAATCTTCTAAGGAGCAAGAGTAATGAGGAGGGAAGAACAACAAAAATTATTGACAGATTAGCGAGTTCAGCTCCAAGGAAAATAATAAGGGAAATAGATTTCAGTAGTCCAATGATGACCAGAGACATCATTCATAAAGCTAAGAAAAAATAGAAATGTACCATTTGACCTTTCCTAACCACACTAAGTTTAGAATTAGGCCAAAATGGAGTAAATTATATTTACAATGGAAAGCGTTTATTAAGGCCACAAAGAAGAATTTCCTGGCTCTAAGTCTTGTGAAATAGAACATTGTCTGCCCTTTTGAAAGAGTAGATTCTTACAATTTAAGAGCTGAGAACTATAGATATTACCTAATTTGTTGCTTCTTAATCTTTGAAGGGGACATCTACCCCTTTTAGCATCTCACACTGTAAACTTTCCTCCTCAGAAGCAAGTCACATACAAAATGTGGTAGGATATTTCACAGGGCCTAGGGACACCGTCGTTAACCCACAGTAAAACTCAAGGTTATGAATTCTTGGTCTCGTTCAATATTCCCATTGTACGGATGAATACACTGAATCCCGGAGGTTAGACAGTGTTATGAACTTAATTTTTGGTCCCCTGCTGTCAAATCCATAGGTTGAAGTCCTAACCCCAGTACCTCAGAAGGTGACTATATTTGGAGATAGGATTTTTAAGGGGTAATTGAGTTAAAATGAGATCAGCAAGGTAGACCCTAGTCCAATACCAACTGGTATCCTTATAAGAAGAGGAAATTTGGACACAGACATACAGAGGGTAGGTGATGTGAAGAAGGAGAGAAATGGTGGCCATCTACAAATCAGAGAACAATGCTCCAGAAAAGACTAACCCTGCTCCTACCTTGATCTTGGACTTCGAGCCTCCAACAGCAGTGAGAAAATACGTTTTCCTTATTTAAGCATCTATGGCAGCCTAGCACACTAACACAGGTAGTTAAGTCCAACCTATTAACTAACGGTAGAGCCAGACATAAGATCTCTCTAATACAGTTCTCCTTCAAGTGTTGTATGTTTTTGCATGGAAAATAATGAAACAGACCTAGTGATCTTCCGGGAATACTTTTCATGCACTGGCTGTATGATGTTATCCACTTAAGTTCAAAATGCCTTTTGTTGGGGGGGCGCCTGGGTGGCTCAGCTGGTTAAGCGTCTGACTTTGGCTCAGCTCATGGTCTCGAGGCTCGTGAGTTTGAGCCCCGAGCCCCACGTCAGGCTCTGTGCTAACAGCTCAGAGCCTGAAGCCTACTTCAGATTCTGTGTCTGCTCCTCTCTCTGCCCCTCCCATGCTCATGCTCTGTGTCTCAATAATAAATAAACGTTTACAAAAGACTTTTTAAAAATGCCTTTTGTTGGGCCACCTGACCTAGGGTGCCTGAGTGGCTCAGTCGGTTAGGCGTTTGACTCTTGATTTTGGCTTATGTCATGATACCATGGTTTGTGAGATCGAGCCCCGCGTCTGCACGGAGACTGCTTAGGATTCTCTCTCTCCTGCTCTCTCTGCCCGTCTAACACTTGTTCTGTCTCTCTCAAAAACAAGTAAATATTGAAAAAATAAAATGCCTTTTGTCAAGTTTTCTAAACACTCTGAAAAATAGAAAGAAAAAAATGCTATGCTCCTGGTTCATTAGGAATAATATAAACAAACAAAAAAAAAGGAATAATATAAACAAAATCTTCTGTGCTTAAAAAAAAAGAACTTTAATATTCTTTGTAATTAGGGAGTTCCTTCATCCTAACTCCTGAGTAAATATCCAGTTTATTTGTTTGATCTTTAAAAAATAAATAAATAAACTTATTCATTACAAATGGAGAATTTATCCCTGGCTCTACTCAAGGAAATATTTATGGCCGTTCTATCCTATGAGACTCTATGCTCTGACTTGGAATGCCTTTGATAGTGCAAACTTTGGGCAGGTAAGAATTAGTCCTGCTACATTTCTCAATAAATTATTAAAACCTTGACTACCTTGTTCTCTTACTGATTTATTATCTTCTCAAAATTTCAGTTAATAGGAGCTCCTTCGACTCATTGACCTTCAAGAGATCCTGAGGTCATTAATTTCAAATCCCTTGTACAGTCCCAGTTTAATTAAAATTACATGATAATAAATCCTCATACAATGGACTTTGTACTTTCCCAAATGGTCTATTTTCTTTTTGGCACTCTTTGGCAGAACTTATGACAATTATTCACTTTTTTTCATTTGGTTTGTTTTGTCTATTCCATCTAAATGTAAGCTTCATAAGGGCATAAACTTTATCTCGTCCACTGCTGTATTTGCAGAGCCCCAGTCTCAGCACATAATAGGTACTCAATTACCTCTTGCTGTATGAATAAGTTAATAAATAATATAAAGAATCACAAGGAGGGCACCTGGGTGGCTCAGTTGGTTAAGCATCCATCTCCAGCTGGGGTCATGATCTTGCAGTTTGTGAGTTCGAGCCCCATGTCAGGCTCTGTGCTGACAGCTCGGAGACTGGAGCCTGCTTCCGATTCTATGTCTCCCTCGCTTTCTGCCCCTCCCCCACTCACACTCTGTCTCTCTCCTACAAAAATAAATAAATATTTTTAAAATTAAAAAAAAAAAGAATCACAGAAGGAATGTTCCTTTTCGCTATCAGGCCCTGGCAAATGTTACTTCCTCTGATTGTAATCTGCTCTCCCCTCCTACCTCAACTTCTTTTTTCCCATTTCTTCTACTCATTCTTCAGATATCAGCTGAAACATTTCCTCGGAAAGGTCTTCCCCTTGATCCTCCAAATTAGGTCAGTATCTCTCTCAATTACATGTTCTCTCATGGACCTCTGTAGCTTTGCTTCATTCAAGCACTTGTCCTTGCTTATCATTGTAACTTGTTCAGGTTATTTAGTGAAAATGTGTCTTTTATACTATAAACTCCATGTGTGCAGGAAGTCTAATCTTGTTTGTCATTATGTCCCCACCATCCCAAAATGTACCTGTCCCATACTGGGAATTCAGTATAGCATTTTTAAAAATTGTACAAGTAAATAAGTAAATAAATAAGTGTTTCATAAAGAAGCACTGAAGGTGGAATGGCCTTAAAGATGTGTATTAAAAAGATACTGGTTTGGGGGTACCTGGGGGCTGAGTTGATTAAGCATCCAGACTCTTGTTTTCAGCACAGGTCATAATGTCATGTTCAGCCCCACATCAGGCTCTCTGCTAACAGCGTGGATTCTCTCTCTCCCTCTCTCTCTCCCCCTCCCTGACTCACTCTCTATCTCTCTCTCAAAATAAATAAAAATAAACTTTGGCGTGCCTGGGTGACTAAGTTGGTTAAGCTTCTGACTTCGACTCAGGTCATGATCTCACAGTGCATGGGTTCAAGCCCTGCATCAGGCTCTGTGCTGACAGCTTGGAGCCTGGAGCCTTCTTCAGATTCTGTGTCTTCCTCTCTCTCCCTGTCCCTCTCTCACTCATGCCCCCCCCCCAAAATAAATAAACATTAAAAAAAAATTTTAATGTTATTTTTTAATAAAAAAATAAACTTAAAAAGAAGATACTGGTTTTAACCTTGGGCTTTAAAGAAGTAAGGAGATACTTTGATTATGCAATATATTCAAAACACGTTTGTGCAGAAATATAAAGAAGCTTTAGCAAGACTGAACAAACACGTATTTAACTGAAGCATACTTTTTCACGTTGTTCCCTTGTGAAAACTTTCATATGTCAAAAAAAAGAAAATGTTACCTGAGAATGTGAATGCACTCTTACATGCCATATTGAGTTTCCCTCTGGGAAAATTTATGGACCTACAAAAAGGTCCATATACCAATCTCCTTTTGTGCATCATGCTTTGACTCAAAGATTCAGAGCCCATGTTGATCTGGTGCCAACTCAATGACTCACCAGGCTCAGAGAATCATTCCTCTCATGTACCTCTCTTCCAGCAATATTGGCCCATTCTGTTGAATCAGTATCCAAAGGTAAAGAGCTGTGTCCACGGGGAAGACTGGAACCAAGTAGACGGAAGGAACTAGAAGGATGGAACTGATTTTTTAAATGTGAGAGGAATTAGAAAAATATATGAAGGATGGTTTCCAAGAATACAATACTTGCAGATACCTCAACATACATACCCGTACTGTAGAACACCAAAGCACAAAGCTTTACACATAGCCCATCTTTAACTGAGGAATAATAATGGAATAAGTTAAGAAAGAAAGAAAGAAAGAAAGAAAGAAAGAAAGAAAGAAAGAAAGAAAGAAAGAAAGAAAAGAAAAGAAAAGAAAGACAGACTGAGGCACCTCGGTGGCTCAGTCAGTTAAGTGTCTGACTTTGGCTGAGGTCATGATCTCATGGTCCGTGGGTTCAAGCCCTGCATTGGGCTCTGTGCTAATGGCTCACAGCCTGGAGACTGCTTGGGATTCTGTGTCTCCCTCTCTCTCTGCCCCTACCCCACTTGCTCATTCTCTTCCTCTCTCTCTAAGTAAAAGAAACATTGAAAAAAAAAAAAAGAAAAGAAAAAGAAAATGTTTGCGTATATTTGGCTTAAACAACAGAAATTTATTTTCTCATGTTCTGGGGGCTGGAAGTCCAAGATCAAGGTGTGAGCAGGGTTGGTTTCCTCTGAGGCCATTCTCCTCAGCTACAAGTGGTTGTCTTCTTCCTGCCTCTTCATATGGTTCCTCCTACTGTGGACACATGCCATTGGTGTCTTTTGGTATGTGTCTCTTTGTTCTTCTTACAAAAACACTGAGACACCTGCATGGCTCAGTTGGTTGAGGGTCCGACTCTTGATTTCGGCTCAGGTCATGGGATTTAGCTCTGCATCAGGCTCCACAATGAGCACACTAAGTGTGTTTAAGATTCTCTCTCTCTCTCTGTCTCTCTCCCTCTACTCCTCTACCCAGTTTTCACACTAGTCATATTGCATTAAGGTCCACCCTCACAGATTCCTTTTCACTTTTTCCCCAGTTTTATTGAGATATAATTGATATACATCACTGTATAAGTTTAAGGTAAACAGCATAATGGTCTTACTTACATATATTGTCAATTACTATAATAAGTTAAGACCCGTCATCTTCTTTCAATGCAGTCTGTGGTACTGGACGGGTACTTCAGCGTCACCCTTGTGTTCTAGGATTTTCTCACTTGTATCTTGTCCATGATTACTATTTTTTTTTTATTTTTTAAATGTTTATTTATTTTTGAGAGAGAGAGAGAGAGAAAGAGACAGAGCGTGAGTGGGGGAGGGGCAGAGAGAGAGGGAGACACAGAATCCGAAGCAAGCCCCAGGCTCTGAGCCATCAGCACAGTGCCCAACGCAGGGCTCAAACTCATGAACCATGAGATCATGACCTGAGCCAAAGTCGGATGCTTAACCGACTGAGCCACCCAGGCGCCCCTTGTCCATGAGTACTATTGACATGTTCTTCTTATGAGGTGGAACAAAGTCGGGAAGACAAGATGTTCCCATTTTGGTGATGTCATTCTTTCAGTAAAGAATTTTTTTAATGAAAATACACAACCCATGACTTGGCACAGCAAGAAAGGCAGTCTTGCTCATTTCCATGGGAAGGGCAATAACTCTTTACAAAGCTGTTGGCAATATTTATTATAAACCTTAAAAATATCCCTGCCTTATATCACAATCACTTTTTACAGTCTTTTTCTGAGGAAATTTTCAGAAATTTGGATATAGACTTTTAGGAAATATTCCTTGTGGAAACATAATGGTTAAAGATGGAAACAACCTCTGAACAACTAACAGTAGAGTAATAGTTACGTACTGGGCAATGGTGGCCATGCCACCATTACAAGTTATTTAATTTCAAAGAATACTTAATACAATAGAAAGTTTCAATAAATATCATATTAAGAGTTAAACAATATTTTAGAAGCCTTTTTATAAAGTACAGTCTCCATTTTGGAAATATATTTTTCATATGCCCAAGTTATAACTCATGACATCACGTAAGTATTCACTTTAAACAATCAGCACAACATGAAAAACTTGTCAACACAATTGATGTCTGCCCTGAACAAGCCTATAAAATTAACAAAATTATTTTCATTTACATTCTTCTTTGCTTGCAAAAAGGGATTGCGTAGAAATTAGGAGCAAGATCAAAATGGGCTTTGACAGCAGGGTAGATGGACCCACGGATCTAGAAGTCCCTTCTCTGTTTGATTTTTCTCTCCTTGCATGTATGTTCTGGTTCATTGTTCACTCTCCCTTGAGACAAAGTTCTTGTATCTCTTCTATCTACACGGCACAAAATCGGGAGACAGACAGCTCCCTGTTTTACCAATTAGAGTAAACAACATAGTACATCTTTCTTCTGGTCATAATTCGAAATTGTTCTATGTTGCTTCAGTTGCACAATCATAGGCCCCGCAAATGCAGGCAGAGAAGATAACTGCCAAGTTGTCCCCATCCCAGTGAATAAGCAGCAGAGCACTTACAGAAAAACAGAAGCCAGTCTGAGCTGGGGAGACAATTCCATTAAGTGTCTTTGGCATAAGAACTCCATAATATTAACTCTGTCATCAGGTAGGATGTTTTTCAATGACAAGCAATTGCTATAGTTTGAACTGGCTTAAAGCATAAAGGGATTTTAGTGGTCTCTCTGATGAGAAATCTCTAGATGTTACACTGAGTGTCCACATACTAAGACCAGGACCACTCTTTATCCATTTCGCCTTTGCTCTATTCCCTGGCTGGTTTTTCCTGTTTTGAATTCTTATTATCTTCCCCACTAGTAGTCCCAAAATGGTTGGCAGCGGTTTTGGGGGCTGCATACTTCCTTATTTATATCCAAGGAGATACTCTTTAAATATTTGGCACTTGAAAAATTTAACATAAATAGCACAGACAGTACACCAGTCTGCATCAGTCAGGGTTGTTTAAATTTCTCAATATGCCACCGTTATTTGGGCCACTCTATGATTATGGAATCCCCAATGAGGACACTCAGGAATCTTCATGTACCTCCTGGATTATTTATTTCCCATCCTCAAGGTTAATTCACACGAAACAATTTCTCTTGTTAAATGCCAGTTTTGCCCTAAGGTATGAATGTTTAATCCTCATGAAGGTAGTGGGAGTTACATGTGTGCAATGGTTACAGTCCCTTAACTAATTAGTGGTGAGAGGGTGTTAATAAGAGAGTGATTTATATAATACTAAGGAACTGCCAAATACAGTAAAATCTAATTTAGACCCAACTGGTGGAAAGCCAGACTTAACTGGTAGAAAAGTAAGAATTATAGAATATTTTTAAAGAAATTACATATCATGATTTTCCAACGTGCTTGGTAATGCAAAGCATTTCTCAAGCTTTCATGGAGCAGAGGGCATAACGTGTTGCCAAGTAGAGATGCCTTTGAAAACTCCTTTAAATGAATAGATAACAGTGACTGTGATTATCATCCTGTAACATTTTTGAACATTAATTAATATTTTTAAGTTTGAGATTTTTCTCTCTGAACCTATTGTCGTCCTGCATAAATTTACTTACATTATTGCATTGCTGAAAAAGCCATTCACAGACTTGGTATGAGCGGTCCTACCTTCTGGGGACACAAAAACGGCAAGCAAGCGGTTTCTGGCTTTTCCAAATGGGCTCATGGAAGAAGACGTTTAAATATGTTAAGAGCCTAAGGAAGTTTAGGTGTCCCCTCACTCTTTACATACAACACATGGTCACAGAATGCTTACCTTATTTCAGTCATTGTTCTAGTCATGTTCAGTCATTGTTCTAGGCACTGGGGTGCAAATAGCCAGGTTAGTGTCGGTATTTGACTTGCAGCACCTAGGGAAGTCGTTTGACGGTTGTCATTGATAAAATCTGATTTGGATTTCCACCTGGACCCTGGGGGTACCATCACACACCACACCATCACACTGCGCCATGTTGGCCTACGTGAGTGCCCTTTTTCTTCATGTATGTTTCCATGTATTCACAGAACTCATCCTGCCCTCCACTGCAGGTAATCATTCTTACCCATTTGATGCGTCTTTTTATTAGTGTAATGCCTTCTAAAGCATGCATTTTTTTTACACGTATTCTTGATGCACATATTGCACTGAATTACGTAACTCCTTTAGGCCTTCTCTTGAGTCAACCCTCTTTCCTTTTTTTTTGTTTAATTTTTTTTTAACGTTTATTTATTTTTTAGACAGAGAGAGACAGAGCATGAATGGGGGAGGGTCAGAGAGAGAGGGAGACACAGAATCTGAAACAGTCTCCAGGCTCTGAGCCGTCAGCACAGAGCCCGACGCGGGGCTCGAACTCACGGACCGCGAGATCGTGACCTGAGCCGAAGTCGGACGCTCAACCGGCTGAGCCACCCAGGCGCCCCAACCCTATTTTCTTAATACATGCCAGTTTGTGTGTCCGTGGCTGTTTGCTTCTCATGGCCTCAGAGTATTCCAAAGCATGAGCCCACTATAGTTTTCCCGTCCTTTAACCAAGAAATGAACACATAGATTGCTACCAACACCCACTACAGGAAAACCAAGAGGAAAAAAAAATAAAACCAGGAGAAACATCTTTGTACATGTTCCTTTCTGAACCTGTGTGAGACTCTCTCTAGTACATATATCTATTATAGGGTATAAATATATTTCATTTAACCAGCAACTCCAGATTGCCCCCAGAGAAAGGTTAGCCTTGTTTACATCTTCAGAAGTGTCTGAAAGCTTCTATATCCCAGAGTTCTGTGAATAATTTGCATTATTTAGCTAATTCTTCTCAGTATGATGGGTACAAATTGGTATCTCGTTCTTGCTTTAATAGTCATATTCCTAAACATTAATAAACATGGATATCTCCATGTATGTTTGTCAACCTTCTGAGTTTTTAATTTGCATACTGCCTGCCTGTTCATATCCTTTACTTGTCTTTCCATTGGTATTCCTATTTCTTGATTTGTAGAAATTCTGCTTGCATATCCATGTATCAGGCTCATCAGTTTTTGACTTTGAAAACATCTTTTTCCAAACTGCCAACCCCATATTAACTTTGCCTATTACATCTTTGATTTGAACAAGTGTTTTGATTCTTTTATAATCACATTTGTCAACTTTTATACTCATTGTCAACTGCATTGTTCTCTACTCGTGTTACATGTTTACCTTCGACACTTTGGTCTTTAATCCATCTGAAGTCCACTTATGCATATAGTATTATGAAGTCTAATTTTATTTTCTTTCCTACCTGACCTAGTTTTCCTAACATTGTCCAATAAACCTTCTCTATTGATTTATGGTGCTGGCAACCAAATATTAAGTTTGCTAAACTCATCTTTCTGTTCCATTGGTTGATCTATTTTGGTATCAACCTCATACAGATTTATAATGTAACTTAGTTTTTAAGGCATGCCATTACTCACTATTTTTTTTTTTAATTCTGAATCCCCTTCACCTCTTTGCCATCCCACCCCCTCCCAGTATGGTAACCAGTAGTTTGCTTTACTGTTCTTTTCCGGTAGCCTAAATTTGCGATAAGTTCATTGAGTTCCTGAAACAAAAATTCCTCCTGGAATTTTTTTGACTTTCCATTGACTTTAAAGATTAAATTAGGGGGGCACCTGGGGGGCTCAGTTAGTTAAGCATCTGACTCTTGATTTTGGCTCAGGTCATGATCTCATGGTCGTGATATTGAGCCCTGCATTGGGCTCTGCTCTGAAGGTGGACCCTTCTTAAGGTTCTCTCTCTCCCTCCTTCTCCACCCCCTCCACTCTCTCTCAAAAAAAAATTAACTAGATAAATATTAAATTGTGAAGAACAGTCTCTGTTTATTCAGTTTTTCTTTTATATTTTTAATTTTTTTAATATTTATTTATTTTTGAGAGAGAAAGAGATAGAATACAAGCCAGGGAGACTCAGACAGAGAGGGAGACACAGAATCTGAAGCAGGCTCCAGGCTCTGAGCTGTCAATCCAGATCCTGACACAGGGCTCAAACCCACGAACTATGAGATCATGACCGGAGCCAAAGTCAGATGCTTAACTGACTGAACCACTGGGTGCCCCTCTTCTTTTATAGTTCTGAATGTAGTATTATACTTTCGTTTGACAAGGTCTAGATTTCTTTTTATTAGGTCTTAAATATTTCATAGGTTCTTTGGCCATTACACATAATTCCATATTTGATTTTGATTCTCTCGTTCATTATTGCTGGTGTAAAAAAGTGAATAAATTTTTATTTGTTGATAACATAAACAGCAACCCTGCTGTACTTCTTACTGGCTTTTATCGTTTATCTTTTGAAGCTGTTGGATTTACTATCTTGATCTGCACTGGCATATGCAATAGCCCCTGGCCACATAGGACTCTTGAGTACTTGAACTATAGCTTGTGCCACATGTTGAAATAGAAGTATTTGGGGAAGATTGAGCTAAAGAAATTTTAGTATTAAAATTAATCGCATCTTTTACTGGAGGGAGGGAGAGCGCTCCCATGTATGCACAAGTGTCTGCAAGTGAGAGAGAGGCAGAGAGAGGGAGAGAGAGAGAATCCCAAGCAGTCTCCTTGCTGTCAGTGCAGAGCCTGCCCCAGAGTGCAGCCTCACAAACCAGGAGATCATGACTTGAGCTGAAATCCAGAGTCTGATGCTTAACCGACTGAGTCACCCAGGTGTGCCTCTTTCTTTTTGTATAGAGTGCTGGTTGACCCATCTAATACAATGTTAAACGTTAGTAGAGGTAAACATCTTTGTCTTTTACCCATTTTGAAGGCAATGTGGCTAATGGCTTATTGTGCATAGTTTTGTGAAGACTTTTGATACAAGCACGAGCTGTAAAGAAAATTCTCTTCAATTCCAAGTTGACTGTATGTGGTAGCCTTTGGCAAGTGGCTTTTCTGCATCTATCTAGATAACTACATCATTTTTCTCATTCAAGCTATTAATTACAAAGATAGATCCTGTAATGCTGAGCCATCCTTACATTCTAGGGATATATTCTCTTTTATTATGTCAGAGTTTTAGTCTATTTGGCTCTGATAATTGATTTTGATTTTAAAGAAGTAACTTTGGCTGCTCTGCGGAAATTGGGTTGGGAGAAGAGTGTGGAATCAGCTATGTTCGTTTTATATCATATTTTAACTACACAGTCTTACTGATATATTGACTTTTTGATCATTATGAGCAATCCCACACTATCTCTAGTAATACTTCTAGATTCAAGGTATATTTTGTCTGATACTAATATAGCCTCTCCAGTTTCCCCAGACATATTGTTTGCACTCATATCTTTTTGTCCAATTTCCTTCTGTCTAATTCTGACTGAAGGAGTGTATCTCTTATAGACAGTTAAAGTTGGTTCTTTTTTTAATCCAGTCTGATAATCTCTGACTTTTTATTAGAGCATTTAGTCTGCTTATATTTAATGTAGCTATTGATTTGGTTGTATTTAGATTTAACATTTTGTACTTCTGTTTTTCTATTTGTTTCATTTCTTTTTTGGTCTTCTGTTACTTCTTCCTTGATTTCTTTTGAGTTGATCAGTTCTGTTTTAGTATTCCATTTTGGTTGGTCTATCAGCTTCTTAGTTATATCCCTTTGAGATTTTTTTAGTGCTTGCTGTAGAGATTATAATATGCCTTTTAACTTATCCCAATCTACCTGGAGCCAATATATAATTATTTAGAATAAAGTACTAAAAGTTTATAATGGTTTTAATTTCCATGCATAGCCTCGATAGGCAGAAATCTAAGATGGTCCCCAAATTTCTGTCCTCTGCTATGCATGCCCTGTATAGTCCCCTGTCCTTGAATGAGGTCAGAACCCTTGTATATGATAGACTATTGTTCCAGTGATTAGGTTATTAATCACTTGAATTTGAGTTCATCAAAAGAGAAATCATCCAGGTGGCCTGACATAATCATATATGCCCTTAAAAGGGACTGGCCCCTTCATGAAGTCACAGAGATACAAAACATGAATGGACCTACTGAGGGGACAACATAGCAAGGAAACATGGGAACCCTCTAGGAGCTGAAAGTAGTCCCTTGCCACAGGAACTTCAGTCTTAGAGCTGCACAGAATTAAATTCTGCCAACAACCTTTGCTGTGGTCTTCTGTTACTTATACACTTCTGTTACTAAAATATGGGGGTCTCATATTTTCTTAGTTTCTTAAAATTCTCGTATTTCACATTTAGATTTCCAGCTTCTTTCCTAGGCCTGAAGTATAATCTCTGAGATTTTTAGCCACTATTCTTCATTTTATCCACCTGCCTTTTCCCCAGCTAAAGAATTAAGCAACATTATTGAACAGAAAACCAAAAACTCAACTTCTTATCTTTTGGAGTTGTGATATTTGAAATTAACCTTTCCTCCGGTTTCTGTCTGCTTTTGAATTTTTGTAGTGCCGTTAATTAGTTTTTAAAATATGGCATATTATATTTCCTTCCTGAAGAGGTAAACATAAACTCTTCACTTTTCTACTATTACCAGAAGTTGACTTTTAATTACTTGCAAAGAAATTTTAAAGCTTTATAATAAAGCTTGGTGTGCATGTGTGTGTGTGTGTGTGTGTGTGTGTGTGTTTCTAAAACATTATTTTGATTTCATTTTTTAGGAATATTTTTGCTGAATACAGAATTCTAGATTCACAAGTCTTTTTCCACATCTCAGCTCTTTAAAAATGTCATTTCTGACATCAACATTCCAACTGCTGTATTCAGCTCAGGTCATGATCTCACGGTTCATGAGTTTGAGCCCCAACGCAGACTCCTTGCTGCTGATAGTGCAGAGTCTGCTTGCAATTCTCTCTCTCTCTCACTTTCTCTCTGTTCCTCCCCTGCGCACGCTCACGCTCTTGCTCTCTCTCAAAATAAATAAACGATTCAACAAAAGAAAATAAAATGTAATTTCTTAGCTACCTAGTTTGCATTGTTTCCAGTGAGAAATCCACAGAAATTCTTGTCATTTTTCTCCTGTGCTTATTTTTTTTCCTCTGACATCTCTTAAGATTTTTTTCTGTATCATTGAATTTCAGTAATTTTCATAGGGTGCATCAAGGTGTAGTTTCATTTTGTTATGCTTGGATTCATTGAATAGCTGCTATTGATATGTCTTCACATTCATGGATCTTTTCTTCTGTAGCATCTAATCTGCCATTATGCTAATTACTGAATTTTTCATTTTAGATATTATATTATTTCTGCAAGGCACAATTGGTTCTTTTTTGTAGTTTTTGTTTCTTTACTGATATTCTTTATTGTTCCCTTATTATGTTTCTTCCTTCTTTCAAATCCTTGAGAAATTTGTTTTAGTCTACGGTCATACCACCCTGAATGCGCCCGATCTCATCTGAAATATTTGTTTTAAAATACCTGTCCGACGATTCCATCATTTCTGTAATTTCGTGGTCTGTTTCAAACAACTGATTTTTCTCCTCATTATGGGCAATATTTTCCTGTCCATTCCTATGACGAGCAATTATTTGCTTTGTGCTGGACATAATGGATGCTGTTTTGTTGAGTATATATCATATGTGGCCACTGGTTCAATGGGATCCAGATTTAAAAGTTCCTTTGCCCAATGCCCTTTTGTCAGAAAACCCACCTGCTTATAATCCAGTGACTTCAGCAGTCCCAAACTCTGATCTTTATCTTCTTGGTTCAGCAAAATTTCCATAGTCTGTTTGGGTTTCTTTACCTTGCACTGCAATCTAAGGTTCTTCAAAGGCAAAAAGAGTGATTATGTATCTTGCCTTTTTTGTTTATCTTCTCTCAGGCATCACAGTTTAATTCTGTGTTTGTTTCCAACATCTGTAAATGGTTGTTACATATATTTTGTGCAGTTTTATACTTGAGTACAGAAGGAAGAGTGGTTTAGTATAGTTACTCTCTCATGGCCAGAAACAATAGGTCTGGTCCCAGAGCCTATTGTGAAGCTAAAGCTAACAGAGAATTAAATCATTTCAGTTATTCAGAGAAGACTATTGTGTGGGCGTAAAATCAGACTGGCCCTGAAAAGAAGGAACTTGGATTAGGTGACCTCTTCGGTTCTTCTCAAATTCTCGATTCCAACATTCCTACACTTACTATAAGATAAGTTACTTTAGGTTGCAAACAATAGAAAACATGGACTGGATTAGAATATATAACTAAACTAGTTGGTGGTATTGTAGGCTTCAGGACTAATTCAGTCCCGACTCTATGAAGTTCATCTTCACATTACCCAAGCCAGCTTTCTAAGGGGTCAGTTTTACTCTAACTCAACTGTCTTCCTAGTCACTTGATGACTATCAACATCTCCTGGATATGTGTTTCTTCATTTAAGTCCATAGGGGAAGCATTTCTCTGTCAAACAGAAGTCCATACCTTCCCTATGAATGGACCAATTTGAATCCTATATTCGCTCAAGAGCCAACTGTTTAGCTAAGGGAATGGGAAAGGTGTAGTGCATTTCTCTAAACCAATCATATGACCAGGAAAATAGGATGACTTTCATTGGTTTTAAACAAATTAGGGCACATTTCTAGAGGTGGGCCTGGGGTTGGCAACATTCAAACCACCTGAGTGAAACATAATGGAAGAGGAGGAGTACAATGGATATTAAGAGAGCAAATACAGGGGTGCCTGGGTGGCTCAGTCAGTTAAGCATCTGACTTTGGCTCAGGTCATGATCTCGCAGTTTGTGAGTTGGAGCCCCGCATCGGTTTCTGTGCTGACAGCTCAGAGCCTGGAGCCTGCCTCTGTTCTGTGTCTCCCTCTCTCTCTGCCCCTCCCCGAGTCATGCGTTCTCCCTCTCTCCCTCTCTCTCTCTCTCTCTCTCTCAAAAACAAAATAATGAACATTAAAAAATTAAAAAAGAGAGAGAGCAAATATAATGCCTAGTTAGTTACACTCAAAATTTTGGAGACATACTACTTTCTCTTTATGGCATGTGTGCTCAAATAACTCATGTAGCTCAAATTGCTTTCTAATTCTTAGATGCCCTTATCAAGGTGAAAGGGGGGCTCTTAATTATTAATATTTTAAGTGGAAAAAAAACAGCATTTAAGATACAACAGGAAAAAAAAGATTTTATAATGAAAGATTGGTTGGAAATCCATACACCGAAATATAGTAGTGGTTGTTGATGAGTCATGAAATTATGATGACTTTTTCTGAGAGTTCCTTCTCTGTGTCTTTGTGTCTCCTACATTGGACTGAGAATATACAAAAGGTATATATTTCTTTTGTAATTGGAGAGGATGAATTCACCCATTAAGATGATTCTTGTGGCGTTGCAAGAGGAAACAGTATTTCAGCACTAGGAGAAGGAATCAGTGTTATAAAGCATGCATGGATCCATCTGATTATAGTCCAGATGGTGGGCTTAGCTAAACCAGGTTCATGGCCTGCGTTCACTACACATTGCCTCTGTATAATGGGGCCACGAACACAGTACACTAATTGAATGTCTCAGGCACTTTGACAAAACCGTGCATAAATAACATAAATGTAATCCCTACACGGGTGTGAAAAGGTCATCTTTTTCACATGTCACAGATGAGGAAATTTCACATATTCAAATATCATGTAAATGCTCAAAATTACATAGTCCATAGGAGGGAAAACTGATTTGAACCTACATATGCTCAAGTTCAAAATCCTTACTCTTCACCTCTACTCAAGTGGGTCTGAACCTTTGATCCACATTAAAATCAACTGAACAGCTTGGTACCACACAGCTTTGGGGGCCGAGAATTGTGGATTCAGTAGGTCTGAGTGTGGACTGAGAATACACATTCCTAACAAGTCCTCTGGGTGCCGCCTCAGGCTGCTGGTCTGATGACCACATGCTGAGATCTACTGTCCTGCCCTACACTTTTCACTGACATGCGCACTCCACGACCCAGTAATTTTAGCATAATTCCTCATACATGCAAGTGCTAACTCTTCTTTATTTGAGGGTTTGTTTCCTAATCCCTTGTCTTTGTGATTTTTGTAGTCTAGTAAAGTCCCCAGGTTTATAAAGAGGCTTGAGAAGTCTTCCCTTGAATCATTACTTCTCATACTTTCTGCAGCCTAGTGCCCTAAATGGTTTTGTAGTGGTCTAAAAGAGTTAACGCCCTTCCCGCTGCAGGATGTAATTTTAGGGGGTAAATAAGCCACAAAACAAAATCTGCTATCGTATCAATCCATTTGTCAGCATTTTGAAAGCACGAATGCAATAAATTAATTGCAAAAGCATGTTGCATAAATAAAAATCTCTGTAAGCTCTTGGTTTCATTTTAAACCTCCTTTTGCTCCTCTCTCTGCAGCTATGTGGGTGCGTTGGCAATAAATTTACCCTTTGGGGCTCTGTTATCATAAGGACAGATCTTCTCTTTCATTATTGTATTGAGTTTTTCTACCAGCCTCAAGTTTTGACCAGGAAGATCACACACAGCCGGGACCAGGATTCTGAGTGCAGCTTACTAAGTAGCAAAATGTATTGTTACTTTTTGCAAGTTGCATTTCTCAGGTGACTTGTAATGCGGTTAGATTAGAAGGATTGATGTGATCACTTCAACAGTGAGGTTAGTTAGTTAGTTAGCATCCATCTAGTTAGTTAGCATCAAAATTACCCTCTAGTTAGTATACGTCTGACCAGAAGGTAAGATTCTTTTTCTAAATTGGTCGTTAAAATAAAAAGGAATCTCCTTAAATATCTTGTCTTGTGAACTCTCAATTACATTATATTGAATTAGATAGCTGTTACAGCAAACATCCTCCTGTTATACAACTGGATACTTGTGATTAAGAGTTGACTTATGCTTGGATATATATGGTACTTCCGTCATTTTTATTTCCAGAATATTTCAGAACTAAGAAACTCCAATGAATTAGCTTAATTAAGAGTCTTTTATTATCAGGGGCAGGAACCCACTCAAGCTGCACTAGCTTAAGCAGTAAAGGGGATTGTTTTAAGAATGCATGATGTCTTCATGATTTCCAAGGGGAGCAAAGACCAAGCTTCTGGAAGGGACCAGAATAAGGAACTAGATGCCCAACAAGAACCCTCGCAGCCTTCTTTTTTCTCCCATTTTTTCCTCTTTTCTGCTTGAATCTTTTCTCTGGGCACATGAACTTTCTCAACTTTTCTGTGCATCTGGAGGAAAGAAGACCAGTCCACAACTTCTGAGAATACATTCTCCATTCAAGAGGCTAGCCAAGATGTGCACTTGTCTCTCAGTCCCACTCCCAATTGCAGCAGAAAGAATCTAATTGGTACATCTTAGATCAGATATCTATCAATATGGTTGCCAAGGGAAACCTTAGGAAGTAACAAGTTTTCTGATAAAGTTGGTCATGATGAGTTCAGAGCAAGATACAAAAATACCTACATTTGAATAAATTATTTTTTTTTTTAAATAGAGTACTTTGCTTCAGGAAACCTATATTTGGTGGAAAGTAAACCTTCCAAGATACTATATGGTGAAGTAGAGAAAGTAGTGATATTTATATGTTTGCTTTTCTTGCCTTCCCAGCACCTCTTCTCTTTCTCTGTATAGCACTATCTCAGTTTTACATTTGATTATGCCTTTTCCCCATTCCCTGAAGTCCTGGTCATAGTATAACCCACAAAACTCTTCCCTATGTCACAGCAGCCATGTGGCACATATAGCCCATGCTGGCCAGAGAACCAGGTCACCCTAGATAGGTTTATAGATAAACATATAACCCAGTGCATTAGATTCTTCCTGACATTCGATATATGACATTTGAGGGGAAGCATACTTTGCTTTTCGATCATAAGCCATAAGGAAGTGAAATTGGGGTAGCCACCCTTCCTGCCATGTGGTACAAGATATACCCAACAATAAAGCCAACAGACCTAAAGAAGGAGCCCCCAAAAAGCCATTTGGGGGTCTGGGACCCACCATAGCTGAAGTGCATTTTCAAGTCACAAGAGCCAATCAAACTCCTTTATTACTGTTGTTACTGTTACTATGCTTAAAGTAGTTTGGGCTGGGTCTCAAGCCTTCACAGATGAAAGAATTTAACACATTGTGTGTCCCAGAACTGACTGTAAAATATTAATGGAAAATACAAGTCCACAGTCCTTTATTCAAAATCTTTCAGGGCAAATACATTTCAGAATTCAGAACTGTTTGGATTTCAGAAAGATAGAAAGATGCAAATACCATCCATCACGTAACAAAAACCTCAGGATCTGAGGCTCTGAGCAGCATGCCATAAGCAAACACCTCAGTTTTTCCTGAGTAAAATGTAAGAATGTTCACACCAAATAGGATAAATGAAATCTACAGATCACCTTATGTTAGCTCATGTCTGGTCATGTTTTTGACTTTAATGGAAATAAGAAATTTATTTATTTTTTTTAGTTTTCCGAGTGTTGTATTTTGAAATTGTGGATAAGAGATTGTGGACATAATGGTCACTTTAAATCTTCAACCAGGTATAGACACTGCTAATCCCAGCCTGTGCATCTGCTGAGCCACTCTCGGGAGCTTTACTGAATGGAGCCTCCTAACCTCTTTCTAACACTGCTTCGCAGTGCCTGAAGGATTCTGAAATCAGTTGGTTCGTGCAAGGGAGAGTTAGTATGTTAGGCTCATCCCAAGTAAGTAATAGGATATCACTGGGCCTGCCCCCTCTGGATCCCTTCTGCCATTTTGCCAGTGGTCAAAGTCATTGAAATAAGTTGAATGATGACTCCCCAAAGAAGTTCATGTCATAATCCTTAGAACGTGTGAATATGTTGCCTTACGTGGTAAAAGAGATTTTGCAGATGTGATTATGGACCTTGAGATGGTGAGATTATTCTGGATTCTCCTGTGGGCCCAAAGTAATTATAAAGGAGGAGGGAGACAGAAGGGTCAGAGGTTGTAGTGAGGCGCTTAGAAGATGCAAGAAAGGTCCATGACCATGGAATGCAGGCAGCCTCTCCAAGTTGAAAATGGCACAGGGGCATCTGGGTGGCCCAGTAGGTTAAGTGTCCGACTCCAGCTCAGGGCATGATCTCATGGTTTGTGGGTTCAAGCCCGCGTCAGGCTCTGTGCTAACAGCTCTGAACCTGGACCTGCTTCGGATTCTGTGTCTCCCTGTCTGCCCCTCCTCCACTCATGCTCTCTCTCTCAAAAATAAACATCCATTAAAAAAAAATAAGAAAAAAAAAAAGAAAATGTCATGGAAATAGGTTCTTTTCTAGACCTTCAGAAAGAACCAGCCTTGCCAACACCTTGATTTTAAACCTAGCAAGACTGACTTGGAACTTCAGAACAGTAAGATAATAAATTGTGTTGTTTTAAGCCGCTAAATTTATGGTAATTTGTTATAGCAGCAATAGGAAACTTAGGCAATCCTCAACAGCAAGTTCTAAAAGAAAGAAAAGAAAAGAAAAGAAAAGAAAAGAAAAGAAAAGAAAAGAAAAGAAGAAAGAACACTTTGTCTGAGTAGAATATTAAATAGAAGAGGGAGTGTTCATAGTAACCTTATTCACAGTAGCCAAAAGGTAGAAACAAACCAGATGTTCATCAGCAGAGGGATGGGTAAACAAAGTGTGCAATATACACACAATAGAATATTACTTGGCCATAAAAAGGAACGAAATTCTGATACATGTTCTAACATCAACAAACCTGGAAGGAAACACACTCAGTGAAAGTCAGATAGAAATGGACAAATGATACATGATTCTACTTTTATAAGATATCTAGAATAGGCTAATTCATAGAGACAGAAAGTAGAACAGAGGTGACGAGGGGCTAAAGAGAAGGGGTGATTGAAAGTCGCTGTTTAACAGATACACAGAATTTCTGTTGGGATGATGGAGAGTTCTGGAGATGGATAGCGGTGATGATTTGATAACACTGTGAATCACTTAATGCTCCTGAACTGTACACTTAAACATGGTTAAAATGGGAAGTTTTATGTATGTTTCCACAATAAAAACATAAATAAAGAGAGGGGTGAGGTGTCTTATCCACTTTTCCTTCATGGTCCTTCATGGTACACGAACTGGTACAGTCACTGAGCTTCTTGTATTTATCTCTGTATGTGTGTGTGTGGCGGGGGTCGGGGGGAGTGTATTAGTTTTTCTTTTCTTTTTGTTTTTCTTTAAGCACCAGTAAATAGAGTACCTTCTTTTCCTCTAAGATCTCTGAGCTGCTCTCTAGCTGTCTGATCTCGGCAAAGCAACACCACCATCCCAACCAAGTTCAGGACCGGTGAAATAGAGCTATCAGAATTCATTGACCCTAAAGGCAGTCTTGCTGATAGACACCAGCCCGAATTAGCTCTTCCTTAAGAAATTTAGAATATAAGGTCAATCCAGCATTTCTAAACTTTAATCTTTAGAACCTAGGGTCCAGATTTTTGGTATATTTGCCTAAGTGTCTGTACTCTTTTATTTTTCTTTAAATCGCTCATTATTTTTGTTAGGCAGCTCACAACTGTCATCTATCACCAGGAATAGAAGTCTGAGCAGTTTTCCCCACTGCATTTTGGTGTCAGGGTCAACAAGGAAAAGCCCAACACATTTAGGTACCAGATGGACCAATGCTTTGCTCCCATCGAGAAAAGGCAGAGCACAATCAGTTTCTGTCAGGGGCACTGGTCCCCTGTAGCCAGTGAGACCCTTCTGGTAACAACAGAGAGTAGCTGGCCTAGATGCACTCCTTTCACCTCATAGGATGAAGGACCACATCCCAGTCCTGCCTGAAATCAGGAGAGCAGTGGCGTTAGCCAGGTGCCATTCACACACCCTCTTCGCCAGAACAAAAGCACACCCCTGAGTCTGAAACGAGGAAAGAAGTTACCACACAAAGTGGTAAGCCCCGCCCTGGCTTGGAGGACTCCTTACACCTCTTGGTAAGGATGCATTCCAGGTCCAAGCTCCATTCTTATGTGACTGAGTGGGGGTCAAAAGACGGCTTGCACAAGCCTTCCTTTCTCAACAATTGTTACTGAAATCCAGCTTTTAAAAGAAAACTTTTGGGGGGCACCCGATTGTTTCCGTCGGTTCAGCGTCCGACTTCAGCTCAGGTCATGATCTCGCAGTTCATGAGTTCCAGTCCCACGTGGGGCTCTTTGCTGACAGCTGGGAGCTTGGACCCTGCTTCGGGTTCTGTGTCTCCTTCTCTCTCTCTCCCCGTCACCTGGTCAGGCTCTGTCTCTCTATCAAGAATAAATAAACCTTAAAAAAAATTTTAAGAAAACGCTTTGATTTTATTGTAAATTAAAACTAGTATCAACTGTCATAAACAGAAGGTAACCTTAAAAATAAATGTGATAAAAAATGGCGTGTGGTACCAAAATCTTATCACTGCCTGTGAAGGGAGTTCAGTCTTGTTTTTCCTCTCAAATAATAAGCATTCTTTTTTTGTTTGTTTTTAAATTTTTTTTAACGTTTATTTATTTTTGAGACAGAGAGAGACAGAGCATGAACGGGGGAGGGTCAGAGAGAGGGAGACACAGAATCTGAAACAGGCTCCAGGCTCTGAGCTGTCAGCACAGAGCCCGACGCGGGGCTCGAACTCACGGACCGCAAGATCATGACCTGAGCCGAAGTCGGACGCTTAACCGACTGAGCCACCCAGGCGCCCCATCAAATAATAAGCATTCTTAAGCCATTCCGGCACCAAACGATGATGTTCTTTTTGACTTGATGAGAAAATCTGGATGAGATTTGCAATGGGAATATAATTTTCTTGTTGAGTCTCAAATGTATTCGGTATCGTGTCCTATAACGCCTTACATGGTCTTGGCTTTAAGACCAGGAGTTTGTGCCCTGCTCTTTAGGAAGCGTGACTCTTGCTCAGTCTACTTATTTTAATGGTGGGGAGACAGACATCTGACAAGGAAAGTACTGTGTCAAGTGATAGCACTCACAATAGCTAATCTAAATCAAGGGTATACAGGCCAGATACTCCCAAGTGCTCGGCACATATCAAGTCTCTAACCACCGGTTCATGAGCATAGCATCATCCCCCTTCTGCAGACGAGGCTCAGAGACATCGCATTCCTGGCCTGAGTTCCCACTCTTAGTAAGGGACAAGGTTAGACCGACCCGAGCTTCCAAAACCAGCAGCCAGTCTCTTCCTATCTGATGCCTACAGTCTTCATCTTTTCATGTCCCTGGGTTTGACGAGAAGTGAAAAAAAATTCTGCTTTTTGTTCCAATTATAGAACTTTATATTGGGTCTCCTGTTCAGTAATAATTTTTGTGTATTTTTATCCTCTGTTAGAAAAAAAAAATGACCACTGGGTTTCTAGACAGAAACATAGATGACGAAATTTTAATCCATGGTACAGAGGTATTGAATTCTGATAAACACATATCAAAGTGAACTGCATTGTGTTTTTATTTTCATCTAGTTGACTCATTTGTTTCCTTTTTTTTAAAGGGGGCATCTATTAATAAGCCTGGTCTAAGATTGTACCGCAAGCAAACTTTTTTACAAGTGTAATCTTTCTGAAATAGCAATGAGAGGAGCAGCAGGGGAGGCCAGATAAATAAAAGCCATCTTTCTTCTGAGCAGAGAAACTTTGCTTTTCTTTCCACTCAGCTGCTTACTTCTGTATAGTAACAGACTGAAGAAGATCATGTTGCAAAATTTGGCATCTACAGAGTTTATATTTTTCAGAATATTTAATAAAAGGCCACCAAATGCTAAAATAATTATCCATTTCCTGTATGTGTGCAAGTTTTTCCCATTGCTAAAAATTCTTAATTAAAAAATTAATTAAATGGGTTTCTCTAATTAAGAAGCAACTGTAGACCTTGCAGTCATTGAACAAAGAAAAACTTTTATTTCCTTCATGGTTGTCTTAATAGCCCTCCCAGGAAGGGTAATTCTGGTGGACATATGAAGACCTTCCTCTCCTTCCATTGCTTCCATTAACTCTTTTGGGTGATCCTTTATGTTCCCCAACCATTTTGCCAACCCATTTGACTTTTTTGTTTTTTTACAGTGGAATCGCCTCGATATACTAATATAATATAATGGCCTATAGACATTTCATTTAACCCTCTTAAATTTATATGACATTGCTTCATAAAGAGTGAAACAAAGTATGAAAGAGAAAAGGAACAACTTTAAAAATGTCACTACTTTGCTTACCATCCGCTCAATATGCTTCTCTCCGAGCCCGAACATTCGATGAGAAACACGAATCTGTTCTTCCATTTGCAGGTTTCAGTTCTTCTGTGCTTTTCATGGGCATCATCCTCCTCCCACAATGAGTGTGACTTAGTGTTTTATTATTTATATTTTAATAATATGTACCATATACACTGACTTTAGATTCTATTTCTTATGTCAGATCAAGCTCTATATGCAGACTCAAACACTTTCACAGGTAGGTAAAGATATATGTGTGTGGGTTATAAGCTTCTCTTTGTCTCCATAAGGTATTACTCGGTGTCTTCCTTTCATATCAATTCTCCCGTGCAGCTCTGTAGGCCAAATCCATTGTCTAGACACTCTTCTTTCTTTCCTCAAACCCTACCTGCCTCACCAATGGCAGCTTACCTCCTCTCTCAAGCTTGCAGGGGCTCTAATGAGTTGCCTCATGAAACACGGGTACATGGGAAGCTTCAACTTACAATTTGTTATTTGGTTCCTTCCACCCCACAGCGTTATATTCTTAAGAAACAGTAAAAGCTATACTCTTCATATGCTGTTGGTTAGAGGAAGAGGTGACTGTATGTTGGTAGTTCCTTAATGCACTGAGGTTCTTCTAGTGAAATGTCGAAGTCATACCAGCCTCAGGTGCGGTCTCAGCTTTAGTGGGGTCCCTAGGAGAGCCCTGGAGAATATACTATTCCTCAGAGTTCATTCTGCCTCAAGGCAAGGGAGCTGGGCTCTCCTAGTCCCATAGGAAGTGGTCACTGGCCTCATGCTGCCTGCAGGAAGATAGAAAGTTCCAGGGACCACTGGCTTTCTGAACACAGCGTAGAAGCATCTCCAACAACCCCAGGGCAGTTCTCTGAGGAAAGTTGCAAGTGGGAGTCTTTGGAAGAAAAGCTCATACAGGCAGAGAAGTGAACATGGAGAACTAGTAAGAAAAATTGAGGTAGCTAGGCCGAGTTCCAGGGTCTGCTACAAGAAATATGTAGGACTACTAAACACATAGAACTTTCTAAAGAAGACATGAAAAGCATGAGTCATAAAGAAAAATATCGTAAATCTGCCTACATCAAAAAGAAAAAAAAAAAAGGAGGGAAGGAGGGAAGGAAGGGAAGAAAGAGTTCTGAAGAACAAAAGTAAGAATATAATCAGACATTTAAAAAATATTGGAATTTTAAGTTGGTTTCAATTTTCTTTCTTCTGATGATCAGGAACAAGAGTGAGACAGAATCAAGTATGGCACTGTTTCCTTGCTTGGGAGCCTCAGTGAATGGTGATGGAAACTGAGACCCACAGAGGAGGGTGATGAACGTAGCTGCAAATACACGAGTCTTAGTGCACATGGACACCCAGCCAGATGGTCCCATTAGGACCATAGATTTATTCATAAATTTCTTCACAAGACACTTTTCATAGTAGCTCATCTATGCGAAGTACTGTGCTACAATGTCAAGAATACATAAATAAATAAAATAAAAGTTATCCTTGAGGGGCTTACCCTTTATTAAGGGAATATAGATATTCAGACCTTCTATTCAGTCCTTCGATGAACCCATATGCCAACGTGTTATACATTGCTCTAGGCTTTAGGCACACAGCGGTGAAAAAAAAAATAGGCAAGTTCCTGGCTCTTATTGAGTCAACCGTCTACTATGGAAAAATAGATAATAAATAATTTAAAAACACATAGCAGCCATGAGAGTGGCATGAAAAGAATAATTAAGGGTGTCTTGGAAGGACTTTATTTGTCTCTTAGAATTATGGAAGCCTCAGCCTAAAGAGGTGACATTTAAGCTAAGGCATTCATCGCAAAGATAAACTTGTTGGAGGAAGAGAAGGAAATGCATTCCAGGGAAGAATAAGGGTAAAGACTCAAAGTCTGGAAGGATCTCCGTACGGGTGAGGGACAGAGAGAAGGGCATGGGATTAGAATACATGAGGGGGAGAGAGCCATAAGATTGGTAAGGGCAACATTGGCCAGATTCAAATGTGTGTCTGGCTTTCCTCCTGAAATGAAGGATAAATCTTATACCTTCTTAAAACAGGAAAGATAACTTGCATTCAAGTAATAGGCATTGAGATTCTTCAAAGTATAGTTAATGTCGGGGTTTCTCAAATTGTGAAGAGTATTTTTTAATGCTGTGAACCAGTGCATTTATAAAATACCACAGATTTGAAATAGGAAATTGAAATAATAAGGAAATAGAAAATGCAAGCTCATTTTTAAATGGTGACACTCAATGTCACTGTCTTATTGCTATAACGGTTTCTAAATGCTTACTCTCAATTTCTGTACTATTTAGCTCACGGTCTGGTCATGGACCAGCACCGGACCACGGACCACACTTTGAGTAGCACTGGGTTCTGGAACTGAAGGCTTTTATCATATGTTTTAAACCTGTCATTATTGACAGGCATACTCTCCTTTATTATTAGTTAACAATATTTCATTAGAAAAACTAGGGAATCTCATTTCATGTCCTGATGTTGGTGGACGCGTGTGTATGTGTTTGTATGTGTGCGTGCGTGTGTGTGCGATCCTGTCGGGAATGTTATTAGGTCCTTGATTTCTTTAAAGTACAGTAATATATGAGCCCACTGTTCCCAATGTGCTTTTGGCATTATTTATGAAAAACAGTCTTTAATTACCAAGCTTAACACATTATCCTTGGTGGAGACTCAAATCTCTTTTCCAACTTTAAACTGAGCAAAAGCTTTCATCTGGCAAGGTATTGAAGCCCACTATGAAAATTTTGTGCATAGAATTATCACCAAGAGCTATTTGGCAGCTTCCCCATCTCAATGAAAAGGACTCTGTATTTTATCTTCACACAAATAACTCTCACCACCATATAAATTATTTTCTCAATTATCTTTCAACCTTTTTGCAATAAGGTTTCCTGAATAAGAACTGGAAATATCCACATCACATTCCATGTCACATTTCTTGATCCAAATTCTTTTAATTAGTTACTTAGCCCAAATCTATTTCAAGCACAACAATTTCCTGTATATCTGGAAGAGTGGTGGGAAATTTTTACCTCATCTAACCCAATCATGGACCATAACCCCATATTAATCTGGGAGACAGCCAATGCTTTTCTCTGGAGTGGTGTTACTTCTCTTTTAGCGTGCAAGATATTTTTGCATTGGAAGTGAAATTCTGTAGTTGTGAAAGAGATTTCCAGCACACATTTTCCAGTCGATCCCAAGTGAAGTGTAAGCCATCGGAGTATCTTATGGCATCCCGTCCAATCAGAGTATTGCCTCTTACATTTTTAAAGTACAGATTTGATGCTCTTGGTCGGGAGCCAAGGAAAGTGCTGGATCAGCACAGTCAATTCCAAAGGAACATCTCATTTTATTGTCTCCCTCTCTGAATCTCAGAGAACAATGGGTTAGCCACAGTCTATAATGTGGTTCAGATTGTTAAGTTATTTTCAAATCAATTGCACTCTTGAGCCAGTTTCTTTTTTCACTTCCTTGGTAGCAGGCAATCTCTCTGATGCACTTGAAAACAACTCACAGCTCCGCATGACCACCTGAACCAACAGATATCACTTAAACTTGGGCATTCTCAGGAGACGTTACTTCTTGTTGACTGTGGCCTGGAGTTTTAGTGCAAAAGCTCACGTGAAAAAAGGCCAATTGTTAGGGCTTTGCTGGAGAGAGAGATGTTTTTCCTTTGTAATCTCAGCAATAGCTTCAAATGGGACCTTTTCTGATACGCTACATGTGCGTTTCAATGAAAGGCTTGAAATGCCGTTATCTAAAAATCTGATGAAACATTTGGCTCTGTCTGAAAGAAGCACATGTTAATTGCTTATCAAAGTATCAACTTTCATTTCGCAGAATGACTGATATCTCTGTGAGTCTGTGAGGAGAAAGCACCACAGTTGATTTCAAGGGCAAGGTTTTTTACCACCTGTAAATCGAAAGGGTAGCTATCAATGGAATTCGCTGTCATTGATTCATGACTAGTTTTCTTTAGGTCCAGCATCATATTGTTTGTATGCACAACACTTTCATTTGGGGGATGAGGGCCTCTTTCGTTGGCAAAATCTGCTCTTTGCTTTTATGACCAACACAGACGTATTCACGGCTTAAAAAAAAAAAAAAAAATTCCGCTAAATGTGTTTCCAAAACAAACTGGTCCTTCTGATGTGTCTCAAGTGACCCCCTCAAAAAAAGAAAAAAGAAAAACGAAAAATGCCTTGGATTAACCCAAAGCAGTTTTGAATTTCTAGGAGTCTATGATCTGTTCTTCCCAAAGGTAAATTTGGGGCAGGGGTGGGGGAGATCTTGAAAACTACAACAAAAACACACCACAAATATTTAGTGTTTTTAACAGAAACTCAAAGCATCGAGAAATAGTAGCCTGAAATAAAACAGAAGGGGGAAGAAATGCCATGAATTGCTAAACTGGAACTTTCTTACTCTTTGTCACTTTTTCTTGCCCAGGGAATCCAGGAATGGTTTCCACACCTCTGATGGGAGTGGATAAGTGAACTCTCCAACTTTCTAAGGAAATAAGAGCTGATAGGCGGCCAAGCAAACATCCTGGCCACAGGGAGGCAGGTAGCCACACGTTTAGAGACGCTGAAATAATTCCACCCACCTTTACAGTTCTCTCCATTTTAAAAGCAGTAATAAAATGCACTGGAGACTTTCTTCCTGCAGGCAGTACCTTTCTGTGTTTCTTTTGTTGTTCAGGCTTCTCTGATTACTTTTCTAAATCAACATCCCCCTCTATTTCAACGACTCTACTTACTTGAACAGCTGGGCTATTTTTAACTCCCTGCCCTTCTGATTCATCCTCTTTTATCCTCCTCTTGGTGAGAGGCCTCGGTTGCAAGTCTTCTTCCCATGCTTGTCCTCAGATCTTCCTGCCGGACCCCTAGCCCCTGCCTCCCCTGCCATCAGGTGCTCCTCTGGGTTGGTGCCTCCGCCACCACGTTCGGCCCCCTCCCCTGCCAGTCCCCTTCCTCTCGTCCGCTTCCTACGCTTCCTACGTGCCGGGCAGGCTCTGCTCCACAATTTCATCAGGTGGCCTGGGGGTGAGGGTGAGCCAGCTGTCACTTAAATTCCCTCCCTCTCAGCCGGCCTGAAATGGAAAGTGTGATAAATGGAACCGTACGAGGCTCAGTTTTGTCTGGAAATTTCAAACTTATGATGTTCGAAGAGGTTCATAAATTCCACCCCCCAGAACACAGCTCTGCTCTCCCTAATACCCAATTGCAGGTTTCAACTGAGCAGACCTCTCGACCTGTTTTTACAGCCCGAGAGATTCGGATCTTGGCATGCATCTAGTGCCTTTGCTTTGGCATGTTTTTAATCTAGTGCCCAGTTTGGGGGTGCAGCCACCGCATACATACTTGCTGATTCCTTTCCAGAGGGAGAATGTAGACAATGGACAGCATAGGTCTTCAAAGGAATTTCACTGAGAACTGCTTTTATTTTTCTCTGTTTCTCAAAGTCAGAACTGGCTTTGTTGTTGGCAAATATGTTTCTGCATGTCCTGTCCTGAAGACAAATTGTCAAGTGGAGAATCTTCAAAAGTTACTCTCGCTATCGCAAGGAGAAAAGGGCTTTTCTCCTCCAGTTCGTCCCTCATTCCTCCTTCAAGAAATACTCTTTAAAATAATATGAGAATGCAAGTCCAAATGGTAAGCAGCAAATTATCAGTTAGGCCTTTTTTTAGATAGCAAAGATCAGTAACATGAGTTGTTTTTACAAAATTTGAGATGTGGTGCAGTTAAATGTGTAAAAAGGTTAAAGAGAAATTGAAAGAACATGTCTCTTTAAATTCTGTTCATTAATGTGTAATCACACAGGCAATACAAGAAGAAATCATTTTATGCATCTCCCTTGACCATCTTTTTCAATTTAGTTACCCTCATCAGCTAGAACTATTTTTTTTCATGCTGTATATATTTACCACAATTAGATCTGATGTAGAAATAAATACACAGCTTTTGTGGTTTTATTTTTGTTTTTTGGCTTTTGTGTTTTTAAAACAAAATAGGATTATTTTATATGCTTTTTTGTACAACTTGCTTTTTCCACTCACATATATATTGGTGATCTCTCCATATCATTAGATAGAGTTGTAATTCTTTTTTAACCAGTCTGTATTATTCCATATCCTAAGCCAATGTTTTTGTGGTATTCTACTAATAACCAACATTTAAGTGATCTATAATTTTTCTATTTTTCACTTTTCAAAGAATATTTTAGTGACTAGTTCTGAATATGTGTATCAGTGATTTCTTTTTTCTCCAGGTTAGCTACCAAGAAATGGAAAAGACTAGACCTAAAGAAATGTCCATTCTTCATAGATATTGCCAACCTGTGTTCCAAATTTGTTTTACCAACCTGATATCCCTTCTTGTGGATCAGGTGTTTATTTTTGCTTTTGTTTTTGTTTGTTATCATATGGTCTCTAACTACCCTCCAAATTGAAAGACTTAGCAGCCTAAAATCAGAAACAAATGAAATAGAATTTTATACACTTACCACTTTCTTCCCACTGTTTGCAAACACATAACATGCTTTTCTGCCTATCCTACACCAAGTTCTAATGCTCACAGAACTAATTCGTATAGTGTTAAAAGAGAACATATTTTCTCAATACAAATGCTAAATTTAAAATAAAAGAGAAAAAAATACGAAAAAAGGACCGAGAATGTTTTTCTATCCTAAGTTGTTGTGCAAGAGAAATCTCCACGGGCACAGAAATATTTCATTTTAGAAAGCATTTATTTCAAAAATATTCTCCCTAACTTGAAAAAAGTGCTAACTTTTAGGACCTTCTATTCATTACGTGAATTTAAAGTGCACTTCCTAATGTGGGAGGTGTGCTTGTTCAGACATTGTGAAGGAGGAGGCATTTAAACATTTTCAGGAAACAACTCACACAGAAAGCTTCAGGTATGTGAGTGAAATATGTGTGAGTTTCATACTCAGTGGGTCCAAAATATTGACCCCATTCAACATTTTGCTTTGTGTGCAATCACAATCTCGGCATTAGTTCAGTCCTCCCGTGGGTCTATGCATGACTTTTTAAAAAGTGTATTCTTTGGAGACAGAGATGCACAAAAACATTTTTTTAGACAAGCCTGCTTTTGGTAAAATAGGTTTGGAAGATGCTCTAACCCATACCTACCCCACTGTGTTAGATGTGTTAGATGTTCACGATGATATTAACATGTCAAAGGTTCCAACGTCCTGTAACATCAAAAGATTGCCCGACTTTGTTCACAAACCCTTTGTCTATGATCATCTAGTTTTCACATAACGTTTTTAACATCCTCTGGAATTGTTATTGCCAGCAATCCACTTTGACAAACACCATGTAAGTACAAATTATCAGTAGAGTTAAAGATCTGATGACCATGAGCTTCAGAGGGAATGAAAGCAAGGTGCATTAAGCTAAACAGGAAAGATATTCTAGATCCTGAGCAAGGAAGCTAATGACAAAAGCATGATATGGACTCTGGAAAACCACAGAAAGGGGACATAATTTCATTCAACAAATACTTGTTGGGTGCCCATTCATACCAAGTCCTGTTTTAGGTGCTGGGGATAAAGCAGTTATTGAAACAGATTTAAGGGGCACCTGGGTGGCTCAGTCAGTCAGGCATCTGACTCTTGATTTCAGCTCAGGTCATGATCTCAGTGTTCATGAGACCAAGCCCCATATAGGACTCTGTGTGGACCTGGCATATCCTGCCTGGGGTTCTCTCTCTCTCCCTCAACCCCTCCCTCCCTCTCTCTCTCTCTCTCTCTCTATAAATAAACATTTAAAACAATAAATAAATAAAACGAATTTAAAATTCCTTGCTCCTCCTAAAACTTTTCAAAATGCTATCTACTGAGAAGCTCAGGTTCTGAAAGTCAATAAATGGATGCATTAGATTAAAC
This sequence comes from Panthera uncia, assembly GCF_023721935.1. Taxonomy (NCBI): domain Eukaryota; kingdom Metazoa; phylum Chordata; class Mammalia; order Carnivora; family Felidae; genus Panthera; species Panthera uncia. Next base: position 36,462,059 of record NC_064816.1, read on the forward strand.
ATTTCTATATATCGAGAGACCATGGAAAAGAAAACTTTTCAAGACATACACAATGAGAATATAAAGAACCCCTTAAATCAATAAGAAAATAACAAATAGCCCAATAGGAAAATGGTCAAGAGACATCAATGAAGAAACCGAAACAGACAGTAAATCGGTCTGATTCTCAACCTCATAAGTTACAAGTTAAATGCAAAATCATACCACAAAGATGTTATTTCACAGCTAAAATGGCAAATATGAGGGTTTAATAAAACCATGTAAGCATATAAGAGCATTCTTACAGATCACTGGTGAGAGACTAAATTGGTATAAATACCTTAAAGATGATTTGAGTCAGCAGTGACCAATAAAAATAAAACATGAACCACAGATGTGAGTCCCAGTTTTGGGCTTTTTTGTTTGTTTTTTTTTTTAATTTTTATTTATTTTTTGAGAGAGAGAGAGAGAGAGAGAGAGAACATGAACAGGGGTGGGGCCAGTGAGAGAGGGAGACAGAATCTGAGGCAGGCTCCAGGCTCTGAGCTGTCAGCCCAGAGCCTGAAGCGGGGCTTGAACTCATGAACCGCGAGATCACGAGCTGAGCTAAAGTTGAATGCTTAACCAACTGAGCCATCCAGGTGCCCCAAGTCCCCAGTTTTCAGAAGCCACATTTTAAAAAGGTAAAAAAAAAAAAAAAAACAGGTAAAGTTCATTTTAATGATATATTTCATGTAAACCAATATATCCTAAATATTACCGTTTGATCATAAAATCAATCTAAACATTTATTGAGACGTTTTACATTCTTTATTTCACACTGTCTCTGAAATCCAGTGTGTATTTACACTTACACTACATCTCAGTTCAGACTAGCCACATTTTAAGGGTTCAGTATCCACTTGTGGTAAGTGGCTACTATACTGGACAGTGCAGCCAGGTCAACATGTAGTAAAATTGATACTGTGCCCGAGAAAACCGTTGTAAACTTGCACCAGGAATTTGAAGAATATTCAGGGCAATCTTGTTACAAAGATTTAAAAAAGAAATTTTAATGGTTATTTCTTTTTTGAGAGAGAGAGACACAGACCAATGGGGGAAGGTCAGAGAGAGAAGGAGACGCAGAATCCCAAGCAGGCTCCAGGCTCTGATCTGTGAGCACAGAGCCCCAAGCAGGGCTTGAACTCACAAAGGGTGAGATCAGACCTGAGCCGAAGTCAGACGCTCCACCTACTGAGCCACTCAGGCACCCCTTGTTACAAAGATTTTAAAAACGAAAACAGTGTAAATGTCCATCAGCAAGAGAATGGGTTTATGAATTGTGGTATATTCATATCATACAATATGATAGAGCATGAAAATAAATGAGCTAGAGCCACACTTAACATAAAAATATATTGTGTGATAAAAGCAAATTGCAGAGAAGTACGTAAAGTATGATAACTATACGTATATAAAGTTCAAAACCCTCCAAAACAACATTATTTATTCCTTAAGTGTCTGCACATGTATAATAATAGCTTAAAGGCATATAAGAAAATGATAAATAGCAGTCCTGCATGTTAGTGTTTATCAAGGAGGGAGAGGGAGAATGGTCTAGGGGAGGGACGCCACGGATTTGGGCTACATTGATGTTTTATTTGTTAACCTAGGTGGTATATATTCTTGTATTTGTCATATTACTCTATATACTTATTGTATGTCTAAAATAATTTAGAATGTTTGCTGAATGTCAGGAGTGAGTACAGTATTCCAATGTGTCCAATTTTCTAGTCAATGAGAATAAGCCTTATTGTCACGGATAGGGGTGGGGGGAGTTCTGTTCTCATAGTGAATAGACGTTTGGATTCTTTTCAAAAGGAACATCCAATCTGTCTCTAATTTGCCTGCAGTGCCCCTTCTGCGGTGAAGTTTGGTTCGTGTGTGTCTAAGCAAGAGGCAACCTTACTTAGTATCACCGAGTCCAAAGCTAGATTCAGGAAAGAGAAGAGAGCACACAAACTGGAAGTGTCCATGAGCCGAGAGGCCAGCACCTGCTTTGCCTTGGGTGCATATGCAGACAGGGCTTGTTGGCGGGGAAGTCAGACAAGCATTTCGTGACTTCTTGCCTCAGTTGATGCCTCCGCAAATGACTTTCTGACCTGGGTTCTGGTTGGATGGTTCTAGCTCGGACAGAGCACCAAACACATAACCACATCTTTAACACACCATCCACGTGATTGCAAGAGTCACAACTATCAGATTGAAATCCGACAAAAAGCAAGGTGAAGGGGATGTTTGCTCAATAGTCAGCGTTTTGAAAACATACCACATTGACACGAAAAATTTTTTGAATGCCACATGTCAAATCGCCACGTCAGGCACTGCTCCAGGAGACAGGCACAGCTTCAAAGAAATTCTGACCAATCACTAGCTAGCCGAAAGGAAATCAGTATTTTAAGAACAAAAGCAGGGGCGCCTGGGTGGCTCAGCCGGTTGAGTATCTGCCTTTGGCTCAGGTCATGATCTCGTGACTCATGACTTTGATTCCCGCATCGGACTCACTGCTTTCATTGCAGACCCCACTTCGGATCCTCTGTCCGTTTCTCTCTCTCTGCCCTCCCCATCTCATGCTCTCTCTCTCAAAAATATATTTAAAAAAAAAAATCAAAACAAAAGCAAAAAGAGGGGTTTTCCCCATGGTAGGTATAGTCTTTGAAGAATACAAAGTGTTATTGCATTTGGTGAGTAACAAAGTATAATCTGTAAGCTATAACCTCCCTATACAACACTACACCCTAAGGTAGCAAGCTACGTGTACATCCTATTCAATAGAATAGGTTTTGGGAGTTTACCTGATTATCAAAATCACTTGGGGCTGTTAGGGTTCAATCTTCTTCCCAGCCCCTCCCAATGCCTGGAGAATTAGAATCTCATGGGTGGGGCTCCATCTTTTATGTGGAACCCTAGGCAGCAGCTGCACCTGAGAGCTCATTAGACATGCAAAATCTCAGGTCCCACCCTGGACCTATGGAGACAGAAGGGACACTTCAACAATACCCCCGGGGTGGGTTTTGTGTGATCACTAAAGCTGGGGAAGCACGTTGACATACTTGAGTTTTGAAATTCTGAGAGTAAATAATCTAGCCGTTAAAGCCTGAGACACCATAAGTAGACTTTAACTGGAAAAAATTAAAACCCTGGAGACTAATGCTCATCATAAACAGGTTTTTCCCAGTAAATTAAGAGACTCAGGAGGCTTTGCCAGGCTCCACAAAGGTGAGTGGTATTATTATTACGTGTAATAATTTTGATCTCCGACTTACTTTTCTCCTTTTAGTAGGAAGATAAATTAAGTGAAACTCTAGTCTTTTTCCTCTTTAACTTACCCTCACCAGAGTGCGAAAATGAACCGGTTCTCACTTTAGTATTCTCTGTTAATGACGTTACACCTACATCTCTTAGAGGGACAAAAACAATTACAAAAATAAACAGAAAATTACTCCCTGAAGATGTTTCCTCACTGACTCAAATGATTAAAAGAATTATTTTTTATACATTTTTTTTACACACACACAAAAAACCTACCTCTGACCTGATAGTTTAGGGGCACCCACAGTCATTTCTAGTTGTGATGTGGCTCTGTCCCATTACCAAATATTTTCTCTTTCTGTGTTATTTGCTCGGAATGAAATCAGAATGACTTTGTGTTCAAGGAGAAGGACTTAGATCGTCCCTTGCCACAGCTGCGGGAGCGTCCAGCTTTGGCAAGGTCCCTCCAGGAACAGGATTTATGAATTAACTGCTCCTGAAAAGCCAACAGAGGGAGCACAAACCATTGTTTTTTTTGTGACACATAAAAATCGGCTATTAAAAATAAACTTTCCTGGTGGCATGGCATAGAGTTTTTTTAAATTAAATCTGTGTATCTAGATTTTGAAAGGTGTTTGTCAGGTAATCGCTATTAAAACGAGTCGCATTTGCTTCTATAATATGTCAGAAAGAGAGTCATGATTTGGGGAAAATATTTTTATTCTGAGGAGATGTGAGCTGGCCTGATGATTTTTCTCGGCTTATCTCCTCGTATTTATGAAGTTCTAGTAAAGACCCTGAAAGTTCCCCTTGCTGATTCTGTTGCCTTTTCTTCTTCATTCCCTCCTTTCTCTCTATCAGTAATGAACTGCAGTCATACTCTACATAAGTGGAGGGAGAACAGTGGTATAATCTCATCCCTTAAAAATTTAGGTCTTAAATCTGCAAACCTCTCTTTCGTGGTCAAAGGACTCTTACTTTTCTCATACATGTAGATTTCTTTCTTTTTTTTTTTTTTTTTAATACTTATTGATTTTTGAGGTGGGGGGTGTGTCAGGGTAGGGGCAGAAAGAGAGGGAGACATAGAATCTGAAGCAGGCTCAGTGCTCCGGCTGTTAGCCCAGAGCCTGACATGGGGCTCAAATCCACGAACCGTGAGATAATGACCTCAGCTGAAGTCAGACACTTAACCGACTGAGCCACCCAGGCGCCCCGTCATGCATATCGATTTCTGTTCTAAGAAGAACCCAGAGACCCCTCAGTGTTTTTGCCTATGGACTTTTTAGGTTATTGGCTTCCCCCCCAAATGGGAACTCCAAAATGAACCTTCCTGTATCTAAAGTGGATTGTTAGGGCGTCTGGATGGCTCAGGCGGTTAAGCATCCGACTCTTGATTTCAGCTCAGGTCATGATCTCAAGGTTTGTGAGTTGGAGCCCTGCATCGGGCTCTGGGCTGACAGCGTCAACGCTGTTTGGGATTCTCTCTCTCCTTCTCTCACTCTGCCCCTCCCCTGCTCACGCTTGCTCCCTCTCAAAATAAATAAGTAAACATTTTTTAAAAAGCTTAAAAAATAAAGTAGATTGTCCTATGGCTGTTGGTTTACCAGTTCTCCTTGAGTTTTCAGGGCAAACTTTGATATTCAAATCCATACAAATTCCTCTACATACTATCAACGCTTCAACAATTTTTAGCCCTTTGGTGGCTTAAGATTGTCGCTTCAACAATTCTCTCCCTTCCCATAATTTTTCTACAAAGGTGGCAACCGATCATGGTTTTCCTCTAGTAAAATGTGTTCCCCTGTTTTAATAAAAATCTTCAGGGTTGAGTACTCTAAGACTGAACTCTAGAAATGATCTTTGTATTAACTATCTACTGATGAAAAAATGTCTGTGCCCCTAAGAGTCTGTAAGGAGTATAGACTTTTGCCACCACAAGAAAAGGAGGAGGGTGTAATGCCTTGGCTTTATTGTTTTGGTACAGTTTTGACAATATGGAGATTACTGGCTATTCAAATAATATGTAAACCTAACTGCCAGCTGCTGTAGTCATACAAAAGGCCCCATACATAACCAGCTGTGCCTTATAAAGCGCGTTTGGTACCTTTTCCCTCACCACCACTTCCCTTTATTTTATCAGCAAGCTGTGGTTGGTTGTTTTTCCACCGTCCAAACATACCTAGCCAAATTGGAGTTTTATTTGTTAGGGTAACTCCTAGATGAGATTTTATATATGTCCTAATCTAAAACATGAACTACAGCAACTTCCCCATCCTGTCTTGTTGGGGGGGGGGGTGGAGGAGGGAGGGCAATGCGTATTAGAAACTTCGGTGAGCGTTGTGGTTAGAAGGTCCTTATGAGGAATGCAGTCATTTGAACTAGGTTGCTGGTCTGAGCTGACAAACATAACCTTTTCAACTGATTTGTAGGATACTGTGTCTTATTATTTTCCCATCTTCAATACAATCTTGTATTTGACCCCCAGGATATCAGCATTAAAGCTACCCCCATACATATGGCCGCCAGAATGCAGCAAAGGGAAATGGTTAAGTGATTTAAATTCTTTACCACTGAAAGCTTTCAGCTCATTGATGTTCAAAAATAAGTTGAGGAATCTGGCACGGACTGCTCAGCAACTAACAAATCAGTGTGCCATTCACCAATCAAACACTCGAGGCCAATTTTCAGCTACATCACCTTCAGACTATTCGTGGAAGGTCCAGTTTACGGGAAAACGAACCCAGAGAGGTCCTTCTCTCCGCGGTCTTCAGGCTGCCGTTCAATTAATGCAAAGAAGTGACAACAGAAGTTCATAACGATTCCTGGTCATTGAAGCAATGTATAGAGGTGGCTGGGAGGTAAAAGAACTGGGAGAAATTGAACCTGATGGGCGGAGCCATATAAATATCCTCTGTGCTTCTTTACTATCCCCTTTCCACAAGGCAGTACCATGGCATCTGCTCCCAGACTGTTCCCATCCTGTTCAAAAACTGACCTGCATATATATTGGGCTTAATGACCAAATGTTTAAAAATTCATTGCACAAGAACAGCTGAAAGCAGTTGATTGGTTTGAACTTTATTGTATGCACCTTGCTTCCAGGACCGCAGTAAAGGGGAAGGTCAGCTGGTAAACATTTGGGCATTTAAACATAAGAGGCCCTAGATTTCCCCGTGCCTCTGTCTGTTTTCTTATCCCTTATCCCACCACGTAAGGCCCTACTGAGGTCCTCAACCGCTGAGCTGGCATTTTGTTTGGTTCTGCCTGCCCGTCCTAACACAGAAGGGTCAGAGCAGGTCTGGAGAAGTGGTTGCCTGCTAAACCCCATCGACTCCCACCCTGAGAAGTTCTTTCTGGAAGCATCGTCCTCACTGACTGAGGAGCCATTTCAACTGCAAGAAAATAGGTAATTTTGTTTTTCCTCCAAGTGCTGTTTCCAAGTGATTGTCATTCCTACAAAGATGAACCCTCTCCAGGAAAGTCCAAATGGTAACACGGCATTCTAGGTAGACTCCCCATGGCATTGGAATTCAGACATTTGCCCTGAATGCTTACTCGCCAAGAGCAAGGTATTGGAAAAATTTCATAGCGTCCTCCATCAAGTGGTGTTCGCAAATCATTCGCGTGAAAGAGGTTCTTGGTCAAGATTATTTGTTAAAACAGTGACTGCCTAGCACGAGAAGGTGGTCTCATGGACTCAACGTCCAGCTTCTCATGGATTTCCTAAGCGAAGTCTACCCCAGTACAACTTGTAACTTCAGTTCTTTGTGACCACCAGCTTTTCACGTCATGCTTTCTGTTCTTTCTTTTCTGCCCCTGGGCACGCCTTTGTGCCTCTCTCCTTCGACTGACGTTTGATCAATCTGATTATAGTCATTATTGACAGGAACTCACCACACACACACGCAAAATAAAGCATCAAGGCATCCGTTAAATAGAAAATGTTGGACAAAGGTATTTGGGTGGGAGGGAAAAGGAATAAGGACTAGTGAAGAAGACGCCCTACTTCTTCCTACAGGTTCAAGCCATTTCCTCCTGTGATCTCACGGTGTTCAGCGCCCTTCATCACCCTGCTATCGCTTCAGTTAGAGAATTGGAGCCCTTTTGCTGTATTTGCGCGCCTTTGGCATATGTGTGTTTTAAACTCACGCTCCTCTTTGACTGATTTATTCCTTTCTTCTTTATAATTTTCTCTTTCTCAGTGTGTAGTCCTTTGTCATTAGAATGATAATCATAATAATAGCAGGAATGTAATTTCCCATAAAGCTAATAGTAGCTGTGTGCCCATACACACCCAGTTTATTCTTAGATTCATTTACGCTCTGACTTCATCTCATATTTAAATACAGCAGGTGTTTGTCTTCATCAAGAAATGTTTGTTGAGCCCCTTCAGGGAGCACGGGGCTGTCCCTAGGTGCCGTGGGCTTACACGGGACACAGTCAAAGAATGTGGCAGGACTCCTCCCACCCCCTGAGGTCCAGGAGTGTAAATTTTAGTTCATTTCTTCAGAGGTTCTAAGTGGCAGAACCTGGACTCGTGCTTCCTTCAAATTCCCTCAGCTGTGTTTGTTAAGGATGGACAGAAACGCGTAGTAACTTGAATTCTTGAGCGGTGTCCTGCTTTGAATACGGTGCCCGGCTTCAAAAATATAATTGAGAAATATAATTGGCTCTTTTCACAGCCATTAGATGAAAAGAATAGATGGTGATTATATAAGTAGTCTGGATTTTTTGTTGTTGTTGTTGTTGCTGAAGCTCCTTAGCCGCGTTGAAGCAGACTTTGCGCCTTGCGGTGCCTTCATGATACAGGTGGAATTCAGTAATGCAGGCAGAAGTGTGTTCCTCCAAACGGCTTATATGTGGTGATGATAATCACAATACCTTAGGTTCTTCATCATGCTTTTGAGTTTAAAATGCGCTTCCTCTTGTCCTTATTTTTAAGGGATATATTCTGATGTACATGAGATGAAAACGAAAACGCAGTGTCTCTAATTCAAAAGAATTCATCAAAAATACAATGCAAATATGAAAAATATAAGCAATCGATAAATCTTGAACAAAAGAGGGGGCTTCCTTATACTTCATCCTGTTGGGGCTTCTTAAAAACCCAGTGGCGTGGGTTCCAAAACATGATGTCCCTATTTTACAGATGAGGATCAGGGGAATAAAAGGAAAGCTCAAGATCCCATGGCTCATGGCTGGTTCGGTCAGGACCCAAGTTCAGTTTTTCTCATTCCAAATACAGTGCTTTCTCCCCCTTCTTTTTAACTATAGTATGTTGCTTCCTGACAATGACTTAACTGAACATTTTCAGTTACAGACTAACCTCTTAAGATCTGGATTGACAAAAAGTTTCCTTTCAAATTGAATGTGGATTAATTAGATAGATTATCCAAGGGAGAGTTTAGGAGATGCCCAAAATTATCCAGCAAACACTTAACATGTGTTCATGTTTTCTGTCTGTTGAACATCTTAAATTTAGTAGGATAACAGTGTTGGGAGCTAAGCTTTTGGAGTAAATCAGACTATCGGGGCAAGCCTGGGTATGTTGTTTATATGTTGTTTACCCTCTGATGTATCGTAGGAAAGGAAGGTAATAGAAACCTCTACCTCATAGGACTGTTTTGAGTATTAAGTGAGGTATTGCATTAAAGCACGTGGCATAGTGTCTATTACAGAGTTAAAGCAAAGGTTAAAAAAAAGAGAAGGTAAAAATAGTATTCATTAAGTACACAGTTATTAATGGCGAGCCTGCTCTGTTTCCATTGAATGAAATCCCAGCTAGTGCACCTTTAAAACTTGGAATGGTGGTGAAATTAAACATTGTTACTTAAAAGAAAAATACTACAGAACTCAGACCATATGAAAAATAGTTAAAATAGATGTGCCTTCGACACGGTAATCTGGGTATGTCCACAGGGACACCAGATACCAGGGTCAAAAAAAAAAAAAAAAAAGGAAGAAAGAAACAAGAGAGAAAACAGGCTGCTCACATTATCTGGAGTTAAGAGCAATAGAGATAAAACATCAAGATCATTGAAGATATATTGGTAATAAAATCCTGCAGTTTGGAAAAAGCAAGTGGACAACTCAAGAAGAGCAAATCTGAATGATCAGCAACCATGAAAAGATGATCCAGGTCATGAGTATTTCAAAGTTTAAAGAAACAATAGAGATACTGCTTCACCTAATGGATTGTCCAAGAAATTTACTTGAAGTGACAACACAACTCGCTTGTTGAGATGCGGAGTAAAAGCAATCTCCTATACTTTCACGGGAAATACAATTCGAATGACATCCGTGAAGCATAACTCGTGCCTATGGTTCAAGGCAACGAACCCATTTCTGAGTATCTGTCTAAAGGCTATCAAAGCCCCAGGGTGCAAATCTGAAGTACAATGACAAGAATCCCTGTGTTGTTCTCAGTGGCAAAAAGCTAGAACCAACGAATGGTTAAAAATACTCATGGTACATCCACAACATGTAATGTGTTCATTAAAAAGTACGGATCAGTGTTCCTCCGGTTGACTTGGGAGGGTTTCCAAGAGTGTTATGGGCTAAAACAGTAAGGTGCCGAACACAGGTGTTCCATGTGGTCATGTTCTAGTAAAGCTGACAATATTCGTAGCATGCGTGTTTCATGTATGGACAGGTGAGCATTGAGGAAAGGAAGAATGCATAGGAGTGTATTAAGACCATGGCAAGCAAAAAAAATAAAATAAAATATGCACACGCACACACACACCAGTGTGTATGATATATCCCATTTAGTTAAACCTGTGGCATGTGTGGGACACTTGGGTGCCTCAGTTGGTTAAGCATCTGACTCTCGATCTTGTGGTCTTGAGATGGAGCCCCACATCAGAATCCCTGCCTGGGATTCTCTCTCTCTGCCCTCACCCCCAATGCGCTCTCTCTCTCTCTCTCTCTCTCTTTCTCTCTCTCACACTCTCAAAGCAAATAAACATTAAAAAACTCTGGCCTGTGTACATTGTGTATATATGCCTTAGGTATATATGAAAGTAGACGAAAAGAATTCTATTTCGATCCAGTAACCTATTGGAAGATAATAGAGTTTATAATAAATTTCTGGGTAATTTGTACAGCGTGATGCTATGTGCAAAAGCAGAGGAACAGATAAAACCTGCATGCGTGTAGGTAGACACATACCCATATATATTCAATCTTAGGTCAGCAGGCTATGGCCTGTAGGGCGCATCCAACTGGATGCCCATCTTGGTAAATTAAGCTTTTTGGTGTGCATCCACACCGATTTATGTGTTTTTTATAGTTGCTTTCTCAATACTTGGGCAGAACTGAGAAGCTGTGATGAAAACCCTGTGACCAGCTAAGTCTAAGATACTTGCTACCCAGACCTTCACGGAAAAGTTTGTCAGCCACCGCTAAACATGATTTTAAATATATTCACATAAGTAAAAAGAAAGGGGAGGATGTATACTACGTTGTTACTCTTGGTTATATCAGGGAGCAGGACTGAATGGGAATGAAGGAATCTTAATTAGCTTTCGTTACACTTCATACCCTAGGCATGTATTATTTTTGTAAGTTGAAAACCAGTAAAGAGTACTTTAACATTTAACAACTTCAGTAAAGCAAAGGAAAAATAGCCTTAGAAAAAGTATAATTTGGGGATTAGATTTATATACTCATCAACAAATATTTGAATGGTTCCTATGTATTAAGTGCAAGGATGTACAGGGTAGCAGAGCGGTAGAAACTCAAAGGCCAGTGCAAGAAACCGACGTCAGTTCAAAAATGCGGTGTTGAAGATAAATGTGCTGAGAAGCTGTTAGTTCATTGAGGGATTTAGGGAATGCTTTACAGAGGAGGTAACATTTGAATTGTGTCTCAAAAGACAAGTCGGTGTTTGTCGAGTAGAGAAGGGAATTGGCCAGGCAGAACTGAACAGAAAGGAGGGTGGTTCGACAGAAGGCCTGAATGGGAGCTGATAGCCTATTCATGGAGCAACAAGAATTTAGGCATAGCGCAAAAATAAGGTCGCAGAGAATGTAGGGAGAGAGCGGAAATGAGGTCCAGGAGCCAAAGACAGGTTTAAAACGATAGCCCAGTTTCGCTTTTGGAAGGTGACACAGATTGCCTTGGACTTCGTTTGATCAACAATGGGAAGTCACTTCAGACTTCCTACTCCCAACTCTCATCATTTCTTGAACAAACATTTATTTAGCTCCCACTATGTGCCAAGCAGTGTGCAAGGTGTTAGGGATACTCCGCTTGCTCTGTCAGAGCTCCTGTATGGTCTCCTGCCTCGCTGGCGGGTGGATGGATTAAAAGTGGCTGACTGGTGCGTTGGGCTGAAACACCATGGCTCTCCATCCACACCCAGAGTTAGGTGATCCATTAGATAGGTCTGCCACCTCCGAGGGAAGGAGTGTAGGCAACACAAGACTTGGGGACCTCTCTTGGCTTATGTGGAGTGCATGAGTAGCAGAGAAATCACAGTAGACCGAGATTGTCCTGTTCAGAATGGTTGCTTGGGGTGGGGGGGGAGGTGGCGGGGGTTGGGTGCCATGTCTGTATTTCCCGGTGAACTTTAATCAGATTCTGTCCCTCCCCACGAGGCCCCCCACCCACTCCACTTCTCCATTTGTCCTGTCTGTTCATTAAGCCGGTTCCCTAGGACTCTAGGTCACTGCTTAGAAATGCAGACTCCAGGATTTATTATTGCTGTCTCCCAGCAAATACATGAAATTCACTTTAGTTCAAACCACCCAAGCATGACAACTCTAATAATGATGTTTTAATAGTGTCTACTGTGTTAAAGTTTTTTGAAATCTGATATCTGACATGAGCTAATATAAGCAATATCACAGGCCCCCGGTTTTTTTTTTTAATAAAACAGTTCCTTAAACGAGGGACTCAGTGGTACTGTACTGATAAAACCTAATGATTTCTAAAATGACGTTTTACTCCAATATTTATAATTTCATTGTTAACCAAGATTGTATTGTGGTCTTTCAGAATATAAGCAATAATGTGCCTCAGTCTAAGTACATTGAATTCACCTCGGAAAATTTAGGTAACTAATTATCCAAAACTACTGAGGCGGCGACTGTTTGCTTCCTGTATGATTACACTCTAATGTAAGGTTTTTCTGTAATGGAACAAAAATAATCCAAATTCTTTACTCAGTATGCTAACTGGCTACTTCAAAAATTGCTGTCAGGTTACTTGCAAATTTTTGTATAATAAGTATGCAGGTTTGGCTTTAAAAGGTTGACATTGTTTGGGGGTAACAGATGTGTGCTTACATGGTTTTAAATGAAACCAAGCCCCAAAGAGGCTCAATAAACAAATGACAATGTTTGGAAAAGAAAGAAGCTTGTTTCCTTTCGTAGGGTGCACGGAATTTAACCAACCTGTGTTTATAATTACTGTCTGGTTTAGTTAGTGCGAAAGAATCTACTTGCTACTCGCTTATAAATAAACAAAATAGATCTACTTTCCTATTCTGCAGCCGGCTTGGTGGAGTTTATTTTTCTTTTTCTTTCTCTTTTTTATTGACTGCAGACCACTTACTTTATGTCCAAATTATGCTGTTCCATTTTAAACATTCTTCTGGTTGGGGTTTCCCCCCTCCCCTTAATTCTTGGCCTGACTTATAAAGATGACACCTCTCCCATATTTCAAGTCTTTTTTTTTTTTAATCCCCTCCCCATCAAAACTATAAATTATTAAATTTAAGTCACTTGTCCACATGTGGATGTTTGGTTGGATACCAAAGGTGGTATTTTCTTTGGCAAGCTTGTACAGAAAGCAAGTTGCTACTACCCAGTTAATTGTAAAACAAAATCAAATGAATGCTGTCATTTTGGGGCCACGAGAGAACATTGTGTAGCATATGAAGTCAGTTGTTTGGACATCCAGAACAGGCTACGTATTTCTGTGTGAGAAATTAATTCTCGCCTCTTAAATACACAAAAGCAGTGCTATATAACTTTGTGAGGAACTGTAGAAATCTATTAACTGTTTTGAAATCTTCCCTTGGTGATTTGCTATCAGTAAATTTAGTGTGTTCTTGAATTCTTTTGTTAGTTAATTGGAGTAAATATATTCAGTTAAGCTTGGAGTTGGCTTTGCACATCGCAGCTTTTATTTCCCCCTTAACTTAAGAATTAATTGTACCAACCTAAAGATAGGTCGTAAGGAGCAAGATACTGCATTTTCATTTCCATGTAGCAATATATTTTTCTAAAAATCTGGTTAACCAAATGCTTTCTCAAAATTATTTTGCTCCTTGAAATTAACATTGGGCTATTAGTTATTATTGAAATCATTCCTCACTCTTAAGACAGATTTTTTACTAGGGTGTGGGTTTACCTTTTATGAAGATTGCATTAATCCATCACGAAAATTTTAAAACTCAATAAATTCATTTTACCATAAAAGATGTATAAAGCCATAAGCATTTTCCAGATGTGGATGTGGATATAAGTAAAGAAAACTCGTCTGTTCTGAGAGAGGAAAAACTGTTGACATTTCTTTGAAGTGTAATCTCTTTTGTTTATTTGGTTTTTAATAGCTTCCAGCAGTTAGCCACATATTTTTTAAGTGATGTTGCTCACATACCCCCCTTTTTTAAGTTGCAAGTGGCATTAACTTACTGCCATAAATTTCGAAGCTTAACCTGTAAAGGGAGGAGAACTTCATTGAGATGGGTAATTGAGTAATTGCCAAAAAGTTTAAGGCACCATTTTCCTTAGCAACTGTTGTAAAATGGAAAGTATGGGCGGCCCAGGGCAGGGAGTCAATTGGCTATTGTTGGAATCTTTAATATTTATTTATGAAGGGCAGATTTCAATAGCAACATCTCATTCTTTCACTGGGCTGCTCATTTGACCATTCATTTTGAACCAAAGAATGAAGAAACTTTCAGATTACCACTGTGCACATCACCTATATCCCACAGCATAACATGGGCGCGTATGCGCATATGCGTGCACAAATGGGCTATAAATGAGGGAAACATTTAGAGTGATAAAAAATCATTAAAATCGACTGAGTGGCTGAAAAGTCTATGACACTGAAAAATGGAAACTATTTGGAAAGTAAGTGAAAACTTAAAAAAAATATATGTACAAGCTTTTGACATTTCATAATGATTTATATAACAGGCTGCATGAGAATTAATTTGAGATCAGATGGAATGCTAGCCATAACCAACTGCACAAAGCAGAGAGCATTCAAGGTTGAGGAAATTTTTTTATATATAAATTAAGTTTGAGGACCATTTCTCATTCTGTCCAATCAATGTTTTTTAACTATTACTTATAATAATGTGATTCTCCAAAGCTTAGTTGGCTGGGATTTTGTGTGTGTGAGTATATTCGAATGCGTGTGTGCTCTGTACCTAGCCGCGAAAATCCTAATGTACTTTCGTGTATCTATGCTATGTTTAAATGTAGCATTTCTCTTTGGTTGGCACCTATTTTTACATGCCCGTGCCAAAAGAAATAGTCCTGAGATTTTCATAAAATGCTAGTAAGGTGATATAATTTTTATTGGCACAAATAAATAGAAATGTGTCCTATAATTTTGAAGAAAATCCCAAACAAAACCAACTTGTTGTATGTTTTTAATGCAGCTCTAAACAATGTGCTGAAAACACCGGTAATAAAATTATTTTAAGGGATGCTCCTTGACCAGCAACTCAAGCTACGTAGTAAGATTTGCTCTGTTTTTCATGTGTTTTCCATCAAGGAAGTCTGTGGTTACCTTCCTGATTCTGCTGGACTGGAAAAACATAGCTAATATGGTGTGATCTGGAGAAAGCTTTGATGCAGGGACTTTGCAAATAAACCTCCAGATGCCATATGGTTTACATTCATCTCTCAATTTATTTCCTATAAATGTCTATTGAATATTCCATTGAACCAACACATGTGGCACTGGGGCTGAAAAAGAGAACAGTATATAGAATACTTTGTGGTAGCAAGTGATTATCATATTTCTTTCCCGATATTGCTACCAGCCTTAAATGCATGGTAAATTAGTCAAATGCCAAAGTTCTCAGACTTAGAGCGAAAAACGAAGAAAAAAAAAATTTGAAGAGTTATCAAAACAAACACTCGGCTTTTATGTTTTGGGTAGAGTATCGCACGCTCTGGAGTGGGAGTTATTTGTGACAGCTCGGACCCGTGGCTTTAGGTTGCTGCCACTTAAAGAAGAAAGTTCCCTCTGCCTCAGATGCAGAGATAAGTGTTATTATGAGGCTGCCCAGAGAAAATAAGTGTTGGAAGGAGGGTTTACGTGAAGCTGCTTCGGGATTGACACGTTTTATGTCGTCCTCTTTGGTTCGATTCTCTTCTGGGGTCCAGGCACCCCCCGCCCCCATTTTGGTACCAAGAAGACAGCCAGTGTAATTCTTCTAGGTTTCTTGAATGCCTCGCTTTTCCATAATGAGTTCATCCTTTCCCTTTTAAGGCCATCGTTTCCAAAGACTGATCTCCTGGCTCATTTTTGAATCAAAATTCCAAAGACCAATTATGAGTGCGCCCCTTTAAAAATAGATTTGCCGCCTGTAATTCCACCTCAAAAGCCCAGTCGCAAGTAGTAAATCACATTATCAAAACTGCTGCTTGGGATTGTTGTGTCTCTGATTCCATGTGAGCCTACATTAAGCGAGCATATTAAATGAATAAAATTAAGGATTTCTAGATGTCCTTTCCTCTAGTTTCATTGTGATTATGACTTGATTTACTAATTAAGGAAAAAATTAATTTAAAATGTTTGAGTCTTCTGTTCCCTAGGCTTCTGAGGCTACCAGGGTCTATTAAACGGTGTTACTAATTTCCAAACAGAAATATTGCCACTTGCTCGCTTCTCGGGTCCGCAGCACAACAGAGGATTCCAATTTCCTTTCTGTCTGGAGTCTGTGCCTTCCATTAATAATCCTTCAGGTTACCCATGTCCTCAGGGCCCTCACTTGCACCAATTGTTGCTCCCCTGGTCCAGCCCTGGCCACCTGCTCCTGCCTTCTGGACGGGTCCTCACGCGAACCCCACTGACTTGGTGCTTCAGGCAACTGACCTGAGAATCCTATTACCTAAATGCAGAGCGCTGGAAATACAAATCACCCAAAGATAGTAACTTTCATGGTTGACTTTTCAAGAACAAACTTGAAGTTACGGTGCTCTAGAACTGCTGTATCTAATAGGACGGGTGAGAAAAGACTCATAAACCAGTGGGTGTTCCTGATAGCTAAACATAGTGACTTACATTTGATTTTAAAGGTAGTCTAGCAAATTAAATGGTACGGGCTTCTGGCTATTAAATAGAAGGCATTGGAAAAAGTCGCTCTAAGACTGAGAAGTTCTCTTAAATAACTTGCTTTCTTGTTTAATTTTGAGAGAGAGAGAGAGAGAGAGAACTGGGGAGGGGCAGAGGGAGAAGGAGAGAGAGAATCCCACTCAGGCTCCTCACTGTCAGCTCAGAGCTCAACACAGGGCTCGAGCTCACCCGTGATGAGATCATGACCTGAGCCGAAATCAAGAGTAGGACATTTAACCGACTGAGCCACCCAGGAACCCCATAAATACCTTGTTTTATCATGATAGATATAGATATGCCCAGATGTTTCAGGAAGAAATTGTGATCAAAGAAGTTATTGGATCTGAAAAGGCAAAAGTTACACGTCCAAATACAAGGTGTTGCCTCTTGGAATCCACATGTGCTGTGTACATGCATGCACATGCGTGTGTGTGTGTGTGTGTGTGTGTGTGTGTGTGTCTTGTAGGTAGAAGAAGACTGGAGACAAAGAAGTCAAAAGTGTTCAAATAGAGGCAGTTTTTTCTACTTCTTTCCTGTCTAACGAATTAGAACCTCTAAATGGAGAAAATCTCTAACGTGACGTGGATATGGCGATTTTTCTTACGAGATTCCACAACGCACTTTAATCCAAGGGAAAAAAAAGATACTCTCTTTAAAGGGTTCTCCCTTGGAAATCATTCATCTGGGTCATTTCTTGGAAGAGGGACGTCATTCCCACTTTTCTGACCAAAGAAATTTAAGCCTGAAGCATCAGATCACACGGTGATTAGGGAGGTGACACGGTACAACCGCTTGGCACACCTGGGTCTCAAACGAGCGGGATGTGAGTGACATTTTGCTAATGATGATCAAAATAAAAAAGTCTGGAGTAATTTCACTACTTTGTCGAGCAGAGCAGGGCAGTCTTTTCTGTATCTAGTACATCTTTCTCAATCCCTTTACTTCCAGCACAGACAGGTAGGGAGCTGTTGCCTTGGGAACTGTTCATAAGCCTCAACCAGTCTTCTCACTGCCAAAGTGATGGACACGGGAGGGTTATTTCCTTACTTCAGATTCTTGAGTTGCAGTCGACAGAAATACACTTTCTAAGTTAAGCAGCAAAGGAAATGGACAGAGGTTGTTCTGTGTCTCAGGTAATTGAAGGAAAGGGAGGATAGCACAGGATCAAATGGGCAGATCAGAGGGCAGCTGTGGGGCCGTAGAACAGTTTGGCCAATGTTAATCCACTGCTTCATTAATGATTTCAGGTCCGCTTTTGTTGTTGTTTTCTAACGTCCACCATAATCATCTGTCTAATAGGTCAGGTTGAAGAGCAACCTGGACAAGTGGGCTCGTCCTCTTACTCAAATAAGCAGGCAAACACAAGCCTCCTTTCAAATAGTACATATGAGTTAAATTGTAAAAATATACACAACTGTTTAGGTCCAGCCTTACATAATTGTGATTTTGGCTATACCCTTGAGCATCTTTGGGGCCTCCAGTTTGTTCTGTGAAAACCAATTTAGTAGCCTAAGAGATCCCTGTATTCTAAGTGTGCGGGTGTATGTAGTTCAGAGTTTAACGTCTTATATTTTATCTGACAAGCATTGTAATAAATTATTGCACACGCGCACACACAAACACACCCTCCATCTGTATTTTCCCATGGGATTTGGCATAAAGCAGGCACTTACACATTTACTGAAGTGTCATGACACAAAGTTTGCCATTGGTGCCTTAGAATTTAGAACCACAATACAGTCTGGAAAATCACAGAAGACCTAATTTTCTGATCCGATTCTCTGTTGGTAGCCATGATTATTGCCAGTAGGAAAAGGATAAAACAGGCCTGCACAAGGCATGTGGAAGCTTTCCAAATGGGCTTACTGGCTGAAGGGTCCCAACTGCTTTGCAATCCTTTTAAATATTAAAACATGTTTAAAAATACCTTATTTTCATTACGTCACGATACTGAGGCCGAGTATATAGGGTCTGTATCTTGTCAGGCAAGGATAAGCCTAGTTGGAGAAGAGGCCATCCAAATATCACAGTACCTCAAAATATGCATCTGTATTTTTTTCTATATCCTTCTTCTGTATCAGTAAGTGAATCTCTGGAAACTCCCCCTGGAATTTCCCATGTAAAAAACATAGCGGATTCCCCATGTGAAAAACGAACAAGCCGACAAAAACAAACACACACACTTTCCACATGTAAATTTTGGTTTTGTTTCATCTAACTTTCGTCCCCATTCCCTCTTAGTGGATACCATTTTCCTATGGCCTCTCGAATAATATAGGAGAGACTACCTGACTATAATTTACTAGGCAAGTGAATGAAAAATGCTTTCATTTACATGATTAACATTTAATTAACATTGTTAATTAACATTGATTTTTTTTAAACTTTTTCAGCTGAAGTATAACACTTAACATTGACCTTAACTTTTAAAATAAAAGCTAGGTGTTAAGAAAGCCCAGGAAGTTGATGATTGATAACATGTATTATGATCTAGCTCCGTGTGATCTGGGTGGAAGTTATGAAGTAATGTGCATTGTACCATATAAAACCCTAATGATGGTTAATGTTAGCTAATTAAGATGAACACTGAATGGAGCCAGCCTGGCTCATAGGGGTGTTAACATCCTATTAGAGTCTAGCAAAATATTATTTTAGTCAAAACCATATATAGTGAATCATCTTAGATTCTCCCTAAGAAGCATATTTTGAATCAAATTAGACATTAAAGCCATACTCTAATCACTGTTGCCCATCAGAGATAATATTAAACACCTTCTTGAATTTCATATTAAGGCATGTGTTTTTTTCTTTCATTTTATTTTAATCTTAAAGAGGTTTGCCATGCTTATAGAGTATCACTTAAGAAATCATGAATAGTTGCCACTCCCAATTTTTTCAAATGTCAGATATGTTTCATTTTAACCCACCTGAGTTCTTACAGGTGCAGTTAGATAACTCAAGCCATTTCTTCTGGCTGATGATCCACCTTCTATATCTGGGATAATGTTCATCAATTTTCTTTTTCCCATGTAAAATATCTTTGGGATGCATTTAAATTGGCATGTCTGTGTGATCTAAGAATGTCATTTTGCCTCACTGGGCTACAATGTACCATTGTACCATAGAGTCAAGATGCCTATAGATCCTAAAATACTTCCTTTTCCATAAACTTAGGTCACTTTTTCAACATTTGAATGTTTAACTATGGAAGTTGGCAATGGAGGTAAAGACATGATGGAAGTTTTTTTTTTTAATTTTTAAATGTTTATTTATTTTTGAGAGACAGAGCATGAGCGGGGGAGGAGCAGAGAGAGAGAGACACACACACAGAATCTGAAGCAGGCTCCAGGCTCTGAGCTGTCAGCACAGAGTCCGACACAGGGCCCGAACCCACAAACTGTGAGATCATGACCTGAGCTGAGTCAGAGCCAACTCAACCAACTGAGCCACCCAGGTGCCCCATGAGAGGCAAAAATATTTTAATACCCACAATTTAGTTAAGTGACATGACTTAGGAAGATGCACTTAAAGAGGGCAACACTCAGTGTGTTTATGACAAACTGGTCCTCTAGTGAAACCCAAAGGCCAATTTGTGCGTGGAAAGGCCAGTTTGTTTGTAGTGGAAAATATTTATACAATGCCTGTGTGCTACTCACTGATCTATTGGATTATTTTTGTGCTCTCTGAGGAAAGAGTTTGAGAATCAACATGCCTCGGGCTGAGAACTGGCATGTCTGAGAAGACGGCCTGGCAGGTGCATCCACAAGAAGCAGTCGAGACTGTGTGCGTGTTTCAGAACCTAGGAATAACTAGTTCACTTCTCAGGCAAGATGTCAGATACAGTTAAATCATTCGACAGAACAGTATTTTAAAGACTCTTATTATATTAAAGGCAAACACAGGTACACAGTGGAGTCCAGCTTAGGTGTGGAATATTCAGGCACTCTCCTGTGTGGTATGGCGATGGTGGGCGGGGGGGCGGCACTCCTTGTTGGTAGAGAATGAAGAATGCTAATCTATAGGCCATTCCCACTGCTGACCGCCCCCCCCCACTCTCTGTGACACAGTACACATGCACACACCTACTTAAATATTTTGTCTGCTCACGGCTCTGTACCCTGTGCTAAGAGCAGTGTTTCCACAGTAGTAACTCAATTTTACATTGAATGGATCGACAAATACAGGCATGCGTATTCACCTTTGCATGTGAAGTAACTGGTAGTTCCTTTTCTTTCTAAATACAGTAGTAGATGCACAAGAAATTTTCGCTGACTTAAAATGCTTGTAATGACACCACGGATACATGCATAAGTATATGGGTATGGAGACCTCTCTTGTGGTAAATTCCCTGAAAGAAGATCATCCGTTTTCATTTGACATTGCCTTTGAGAAGCAGTGAAGAGAGAAAGGAATTAAAATAGAATATTAATTATATTCAGTTTAAATTTACATATACACTGTGTAAGACCAGCTAGCTCCCATGGAAGGATAAATGGTGTGTTTGGGGATTGGTGGTAATGGGTGGGTAAAGGGAGAGGTGGCCATTTTACCTCAGACTGTGCTTGGCAACTTGGCCCCTAGGCCACCTCCAGTCAGGAGATCAGCTTGACCTGGTCAATGCAGTATTTTTCAATTTAATTGAAATTAGTTGCTATCATTTTTAAATTGGAAGATTGCTCCAGATATGAATTTCTGACCTCAAAAAAGTGTAGAGGACAAGAACAAACCCAAATTCTCCCTAAGGGCTGCCTCTGTGACACAGGGCTCAGCCTGGATCTCTGCCCTCCGTTCAAGGTCAGTCCAATTCCTCGGGGCATTTCAGTTCTGAAATCTGCTTTAGAGGGTCCTGTACCACTAGAACTCCCTTTTTATTTCAAGTGACATCTACTGTCTTTCTCATTCATATGAGTGAGGACTTTAAAGACTGAATATCAAGGCACAAAAGGAACCTGAATAATTATGCCTCAAGAAATCCCTGATCCAATACACAGAGCATAATTCAATTTACAAATACATAGATATAAGAATATATGCATAGGTTTTATGTATGTATATAAATATAGAAAAAAGACTGGAAGGATATATTCCCGAATATTAATACTCGTCACAGTAGTTGTCCCTAAGCAATGAGATTTCAGATGGGTGTTGTTTTGTTTTATTCTTCCATTTCCTTTTTCTGCTTTCCTGTCTTTTCTCAATTTTATACAGTGAACAGTGAATTATCTTCTTGATCGGCAGAAAATCATTCTCGTGAATTTTGCTGTAATTGTGGTTCTAATATCCACCATTTTCCTGCCTCCTTTGTAAGGAGTCTCTGGCCCACATCTCTTTGTCAGATCTGCCATCTCTGTGTTTACCTGCGGGCGGCAGGCGCCCAGCTCTGCATGTTTGTTTTTCTCTTCTCTGTACATACTGGCCTTTCCACTGCTCACATCCTGGGGTGGCTCACACCGGAGTGACTGACAGTGAATTAAAATTAAAAACACCAGTTGGCATTAAAGGTCACTGCTTTATTAGAATTATTCATTCAAATACAATTAACTTACCCCAGCTCTGGGGGAAAAGGAAGCGTTTACACCAGGGAGAAGGAAGGATCTAAGGGTTCTCCATGTATAGCCGTTCTCCCATTTGATTTTTTTTTTCCCCCAACAACTTTATTGACATGACAGGCAGCTTGAAACAAAGGAAGGGCAAAGAGTGGGAAGGTGTTTCCTTTGATATACATGAAGTAGGGTTAACTTCCTTATTTTGAACACAGAATGAGATTTGGGACAAGTGGGTTCTTAGAAAACCGTGCCCACATGACACAGAGGGTAAAGATTGTATCTCACTTTTTCATCCTCATAGGAAAGAAGCGCACTGAGGGACCATGACTCATCACTATTGCAGCCTGACTCAGTACCTCTCATTTTTGGATCAAGGCTACCTTTGAAATTTTCATAAAATCTATGAACATTGCAGCATAAATATATACCATATGCACCTAAAACATGACAAACAGATTCATGAGGTCTCTATTAGAATCCTTTCTAAAATTAAGAAATCCTGTTCCCCTTGAGAAACTTAGCAGAAGACCATGGGGGAAGGGAAGGGGGAAAAATAGTTACAAACAGAGAGGGAGGGAGGCCTTAAATACAGAGAACAAACTGAGGGTGGGTGGGGGGTGGGGGACAGGGGAAAGTGGGTGATGGGCACGGAAGAGAGCACTTGTTGGGATGAGCACTGGGTGTTGTGTGTAAGCGATGAACCATGAGAATCTACCCCCAGAACCAGGAGCATACTATATATACTGTATGTTAGTGAATTTGACAATAAATTACATTTACAAAAAAAAAAGGAGATACTTGAGGTTAAATGAGATCATAGAGATGGATCCCTGATCCACTAGGGTCAGTGTCCTTATAACAAGAGACACCAGACATCTTGCTCCCTCTCTCTGCCATGTGAAGACATGGCCAAAAGGCTGCCATCTGCAAGCCAGGAAAAGAGCCCTCAGCAGAAACTGAATTGGCCTGCACTCTGATCTTTGACTCCCCAGGCTCCAGAATTATGAGACAATAAATATCTGTTACTTAAAAAAAAAAAAAAAAAAACTCTATTCCAGATTAAGAGCTCCTTTCCTCATTGTTGATTTATTCATTCATTCATTCATTCATTCATTCAGCTTTGGAGTCAGACAACCTGGACTTCAAGTCCTGTCATGACCCAGGGCGGGTTATTTAAGTACTCTACAGATATGTCCTTATTTCTGAAAGGAATAAAAATAGTGCTTATCCAATGACTGGTTTGGAGATTAAAGTGGAGGGAATTTGTAATACTTTTAATTGCATACTTCAAATAAATGGAAGTTTTGATAAATATTACATGCTGTTATGTATTATGTGATTATGGCAGTTGTGCTAAGAGTTGGAAAGAAAGAAAAGAAAGAACAAGATCATGATCATGATTCTTGCTTTCACGGAGCTTAGAAGCTTCTCCAGGGAAAACATAAAGAAAGCAACACAGAACAATGTAAAATCTACAGAAACAAAAAGTAGGTTAGTGGTAATGGTAATCTCGGGGTGGAGATGGGAGCAGATGGGTGGGAATGAGGAATGACCTAAATGGGCATGAAGGTTCTTTTTGGTGTGATAGAAATGGTCTAGATTTGCCTTGTGACATTGCATGCACAGCTCTGTAAACTTACTGTCATTGAATTATACATTTCAATCGTGAATTTTATCATCTGATATAAAAATGCTTCAGTAAGCTGTTAACAGGATAGAATGGCATGATAGTTGTAGGTGTAGGTATATGCTAAGGGCTATGGTTGCTACAAAGGAAGCAGTGACCCCATGGTACAGGGAGACAAGTCACAGAGGAAGAGATGCCGAATGGAGTCCCAAAAAATAGGTAGCATTTGGCAAGGTGGATGGTAACACATTCTAAGCAGAGAAAGCAAGAATCAAGTTCCTCAAACATGTAGGATCAAGTAATTTTCTAAATCAAAATATGTTGACTACACTTACATCCAAAATATTGCCTTCTCTTGGGTCACCTGGGTGACTCAGTTGGTTGAGTGTTGACTTCGGCTCAGGTCATGATCTCACGGTTCATGGGTTCGAGCCCCGTGTCGGGCTCTGTGCTGACAACTCGGAGCCTGGAACCTGCTTCAGATTCTGTGTCTCCCCTTCTCTCTGCCCCTCTGCTGCTCACATATTCTCTCTCTCTCTCTCTCTCTCTCTCTCTCTCTCTGTCAAAAATAAATAAAACATCAAAATATTGCCTTCTTTTTATATAATACAATGCTCATTTCGCTAATGTAATGGTTCTTCTTCCCAACTCTGTCATAATGTATACTTGACTCAAGAGGAAGTAAAGTGACCTAAATTTGTAGATGTACCCCCCCAACAAGCCCCTGGAAGGTAGCTTTGAAATCTGCTTGTCCAGTTGTCCCAAACCGAAATGAGGAAACGGAGACTAGAGCACTGACTGCATAAGGTGTTTGACCACATCCTGCTTAAGCAAGTAAAACAATCAAACAAGCAAACAAAATACATGGCCTGGCACCCACTCATCAGTGGTCACTAGGATTTTCTCTGTTGTGCACATGTGGGATGGGGAGAGGCTTTGTAACCCAATATCTAATTTGTTGTAAGTTTATTTATTTATTATAAGAGAGAGAGAGAGCCCAAGTGCACAAGCGGTGAGGGTGGGGGGGGGGGGGCAGGGAGAGAATCCCAGGTAGACTCCATGTTGTCAGCACAGAGCCTGACACATTGCTCAATCCCATGGACCGTGAGATCATGTCCTGAGTGGAAATCAAGAGTCAAACACTTAACCGACTGAGCCACCCAGGCACCCCTGTAGCCCATCGTCTTCAAATACTAACTTAGTCCTCAAACTCAAGTGTTAACTTTATGATATGGTAATTTTAGCTCCTGAAAACCAGGTTTTGGTCAGGCTCATTAACTTCTTAGTAGGTTACAAATAATTGTAACAGCCTGCATAAGAAAGATAATGACTGTTGAATTTGTGTGCCCTTTATTTAAAAGAATCAAAGAAGATATCATCCCAAGAGTGCTTTGGACTATATGTATGAATCATTGACTGGAAAAGCCAAGTGGCTGGTATGAATTGCTCAGGAGGCATGTGGGAGAACAGGGTTAGGAAAGAGTTGTGTCAACCAGGCTAGGTCTCTCGGGACTGTACTGTAAAGTCATTTAATGCCCCAGGATACAAACACTTCTTAACTAGACCATCACAGTTAGCAAAAGACATCTTTAAACACAACAGAAGGAGTTGGTATTGAGAGTAAGTCTATTCACGGAGAGTAGGGTTTGGAAAATAGGTAAAGTATGGGTCTAAAACAGTGCTAGCAATCCACCTACATGAAGCCCAGAGTTTGCATTTTGGGCTTATAGATGGGTTTCAGAGGCTCAGTTTTCAGGTTACTATTCCTGAATATTTAATTTTATTCTTTGAAACAAAGACCTCCAAAGGGATGCAATTCCTAGAGCTAAATGCACCCTAACTCTCCTGAAGACTCATCAACTGACGGTCTTTATTGGTTCCACACGTGGTTTAGAAATAATGCTAACTCCTCATCACCTCCATTTTCCTTGGGACGTTTTTTGTTGTTGTTGTGTTGTTTTGTTTGAAAGCTTTTCCTGTTTCTTTCTGGATTCAGACCACAGCTAAGTTGGCCAGAGAAAGAGACGTCCTATATAATTACAAATAATCAGAGAGCTGTGTGTGTTTTACTTTCTCTTAGATTGAAGCACCACAGTCAGGTCAAGAATGGTGTCAAATAAACAACTTTACTGTTTTGAATTTTTTAAAGGCTGAGGCTCCAGATAAAACAACTGCCTCTTGCACACCCTATTCCCTGTGATCACATGGCTTGATTGATGACAAGTCAAAACACACTTTGTTTACTCAGCTTTAAAGTGACTGTGGTGGTCAGGGTTTTGTGTGGCTCCGACCGTTATTAGATAAATAAGGTCCATAAACACGGTAAAGGTAGAGGTCTCTTTTCCAAACAATGGAGTGTTTCCTTTCCATACCTTTCGGGCTTAACTTTGAAGAGGAAATTCATTACCAGCTTGCCCACTCAAAAGGCTTGGGTTTCTTCCCCTTAAGACTTTGCAAAATGGTTACTAACCTACACTCTTTCATTTTATGTGGTCGAAGGCAGGGTTTCTCAACCTCACAGCACTGTTGACATTCTGGGCTGGATGTTCTTTGTTGTGGGGGCCATCCTGTGCATTGTAGGATGTTCAGCAGCACCCTTGGCCTCTATGCACTAGATGCCAGTAGAAACCCCTAAGTTGTGACAGCCAAAAGTGTCTCCAGACATCGCCACATGTCCTTTGAGGGGCAAAACCAACCCCAGTTGCAAGCCTTTGGTGTAGTGTTTTGCATACACTAACAAGAAAAGAAATTTTCAGTGCCAGGCAAAAACAGCCCACAAAAATAGGATCGTCTGTAATGTTAAAAAATTACAAGAGGAACTTAACAAATCACCAACTGTAATGGCTGTTTTAAGCAAATACAATTTAATTAAGAGATCTTAAAGAATGAAGGGTGCCATCCTTTGCTAGGATTCCCTTCAGTCTGTACTGAGGGGATTGATATTTTCCAAAAGTGAAATCTAGGGGTTTTTCCCCCCTCTTTCTATGCATAGTTGTATAATGTAATGAAAGAAACAATTGTCTTTAATTTTTCTGTCAGGAAATACTGCACCAACTCAATGGGAAAACACAAGCGAGGTCATTTTTTCTCTTGCTGGCTAAAACATTCCCCTGAGAAATTTCAGTCATTTCCTTACGCCACTATAGTTTATCCCTGGCCTTTCCTTAAGCATATTTTGAGAAATTCTTGCGTATTCATCTTCATTGGTGCTTCTGGTGTTATAATGAGGCATTTGTTATAAACATTAGTGACCATAATCAGATTTTAGTTTGAAACCTTATATCGGCAAACTTATGTAGGAATGAGTAGCCTTGCAGACAGTGTTACTGAAGAAACAGTTAATACAATTTAAATAAAAAGGTTTATGGCTAATTTCAACTCATTTAGTGAATTGTAATTATATGATTACCTATAGAACCTCCATAGTATGGTATTTGAAAGATCAAAGTTAGTGAAAAGTCAGCATGTAATTAGTTTCTTGCTTTGGAGCATTAGGTAGAATTACTGCAAAGAGGCAAAACTATCATTTTATAGAGACCCTTAGGAGATTTATAATGATGGTAGACAAATATATGCATACAATATCAGTTGGTGTGCTAAAATTTAATTTTCATGAGGAAATGTGGTTGGAGATGATCACAATACATGGGGATGTTCTTATTTTAATATTGGTGGATGTTATTATTAGAGAATCATATCAAAAGATATGTCACCAGGGAGAAAATATCATTTATAAATCACTAATGAGTAGCAAACAGTGTTTAGCTTGGAGGTATGAGGCATCTCTTCACAATGTGCATTTATGATCAAACACAAAAGATCAAGTGCACAAAGAATAGTAGATCTATATTTTATCTCATTCTCCTAAGGAATATTTTTCTATAGATAGAGTTTCAGTGTCTAGATTGCTTTTCCTTCTCATCAGAAGAGATTCTGCAGTTAGTAGAAAGAGATTTTTTATTGTGTCTAATTTGGATCTTAGCCATTAAGAAAATGCATAGTTGTTAAGTATGTATAGATTTTATTTATGTCCTTAGACTAACACAGAGAAGTGCAACCAGTCTATGGAAACACATGAGAAAATCTCGGACTGACAGCAGACATCTTCCGGGGCTTTGCTGAGATTTCTCGCTCTTAAATGTAAGGTAAATTCAAATGGTTCTTAAGCTCTCGTGTGTAGATCTTTGGGCCTTCCATCGCCTGTATTTCAGTACATTGGAGTAAATCCAACACTATTTTCCAGGGAAAATTTTAGTCACCGTCCCAGGTAAATTTAGGCTCCTGACCATCTCTGAGCAGCAGCTGAGTTGTCTTCAGGGAAATTATAACAATTTAAGTGCCTCATTCCTTCATAAGACGATATCAACTCTTTTGACTCAGTTTAACAGACTATTAAAACTTATGTCTCCAACCCCTGTGAGAAACACAGATGAACCACCCTCCAGGCCAGTGATAATTTTGAACCATTTTTTTTAATGGTGCGCATGTGGCTCATCCAATTTTTTTCTGGAATGTCTCATGTTTACCACTCATCATTGGAAAACTGTGACCCTGAGCCACAGTCTTCTTTGGTACAATGCCATCTAACTGTTTTGAAGACCGTGATTAAGCCAGAGCCTTTAGAAATGCTTTGGCACACCTGCTCTATAGACCTTGCCGTTCACATTACGAAGTGATGTGCTGTTCACATCACCAATCTTCTTTGTGAGAATGCTTGTCTTCTAAAGAGCAGTTGGCTTTTTTTTTTTTTTTTAATCTTATGAGCAATACCGGTTTTGTAACTTTTCATGTTTTCATATTTAAATTCCAGGAATTTTAAAGTCAAACTTGTCATCCACAAACTGCAAAATACTTAATGATAAACATTTGCGGTTCAAATGGACTTTTTCATTTCACTTAATAAGGCTATCCATGTTGTTTCTTTTCCTGATACTTCTTACTTAATCTAACTTATCTTCCTGTATGGTATGGTTTTGTAAGTCATCTTAAATCTTTCAGGGAACCAAGCTGATATACTAAACACAATAAAATTACCATAGTCTAGGGACCATCCATTCTTATTTGTTCACATTAACAAATAAGCCAGGAAGGTCTTGGGGGAAATCCGATAGGCAGATTCTCATACTTTCTGTGGTTTCTTTGTGAAATGCTTGCGATTTCTTCATGAGGCATCGCACCACCAATTCAGTTGATTCTTGACTGTGATAGGTTGACTCATTAGAAGCAGGAGAAAGGGACAACTAGAAATACCAAGAAACTGAGGACTACAGAGCAGAGCAGGATATTCACAGGAAAGTCATGGACGCCTGTAGGCCTGGAGCCACAAATATACAATAATCACAGTGTGGAGATTTCAGCAAGGAAGCAGTGTAGAGCAGCGTCTTATTTATTACCCGCTGGGCTCCTCTCTGTTGCTTCAGAGAATCAGGAAGCATCCTTAGTGAATCATAAGAAAATCACCAAGAATCCTTAAATCAATTCCCTGTTGCTAGTCACTCTGGAGGATGCTAAATAGAGTTGTCCTTATGTGAAGCTTCCTGATCGCAACTCAACACCTGCAAGTAGGACTTTTGATTTGGGTTCACACTCAAAACCCCCATTTACTGGCTTGGCCCCCAGCACCTTATTAGATTTGATCTGTCTCCCTCCAACAGCAGTTACCTTTATTCTACTTCAGTTAAAGGCACTCTGGAGTATGGTTGGCTATTTCTTTGGGTTTCCCCCAAGGTCCTCCTGCTAAAATGAATTCCATATACTCTATATTTTAAGTCAGAAATCATTCCAAGTACTTTGCTAAACTCAGTGAAAACCATTTTATAATACCTCGGTTTTCCAATTTGAAGAAGACAAAAATGCTTTGCCACAATAGATTGACCCAAATAAAACGGAAGGGGCTAGATTTGAGCTCAAATATCCTTGTAAAAGAATGGGAAGTTCTTTATTGGACCTGTTTGGCAAAAAAAAGGCAGGTGATGGGTGGGAAAGTGTTCTGACTCAGTTTTCTGTACTTAGAACCAAGACATGTAGCATGTATCGCGAAGCAAAGAATATTTTTAGGGTAAACCACTTCTGATGTAAGCATTTTAAAATTTACCAACTGTTGTCAAACTAATCTATGCTGTTAGAGGTCAGAATCGAAGTCCTCTTGGAGTAGGGGATAGTGGTTGGAGCCGAAAGGGAGGTTTCTGGGGTTGTGAAAATATTCTGTTTCTTAATCTGAATGCTGATTGGTTTGCGTGTCAAGTTTGTGAAACATTCCAATTAGCTCCCAAATTAGATCTCCTGCAACTTGTTTATGATTTCTCACTTTCCTTTTGAAATCAAAAGCGCACATGACTTCCATCCTCAGTCTAATCCAATCAAACGTGTATTTGTTGAAAATTAGGGAACATGGTGTGCCCAGCAGTCAGATCTATCAGCTGTCTCAAAGTCTGCAAAAACCGCTTTCTGGAATAAAATGCATTCTCCTTCTTTGTTTCCAGTGTGTCCCTCTTCCTCCTGATTTCCCCATCATGAAAACCTCGGGCTCTGCATCCCAGAGCAAGTTTTATCAGAAACTCCACATTTGAGGGTCGTGGCACACGGAACCCTAAAATAGAAAGCTTTGTGACCTTTTTTCAAAATCCTCCCTTTCTCTATCTCCTTCCCAGATACACAGTCCATTCTTTCTGTTGAAGGGAACAGTGTAAAGAATGCACAGCCAGCAAGAGGCTTTGGAGCCCAGCAGGGTCCTGGTGGATGCATGCATATACATGGGATCAGGGGCGAACCGGATGGACTGTCTCTCCCAGTGAGTGAAAGTCTTAAACCGAGATTAACCTTGAAGCTCAAATTAGATAAAAACAAATAGAAATTTCTCCGCAGGAATAAGAGCTTAATATAAAGGAAAAGTATTTCGTAGCCCACATAACTTTAATTAAGATGAAAGAGTTTCCGAGTATCTGCTTCCTTGACAATCTTATGTTTAAAGATGTGTGTTGAGCTCAGCATGAAGGAACTGGTCTATGCAGCTCATTATTCACTTTTACAAGGGCCTACTTTGGGAGCTCTTTGTAAAGCTCTGATGTTCACTTCCAATTTTCTCCCCAAAGCATGCCTTCCTCTAGGCCTTTGTTACATTCTTGAGGAATCCGCCAACCTCTTTATTGCAATGGTGGGACCCACTCACTACAGGTGCGACACCCCCTCCCGGTTATGAGGACATCGAGAATGGAGACACCCACCTGCTTCGTGGCTGCAGTCACGTTTTGGAGAGCACATGGGGGTTGTGCTTGACACAACTTCTCACATGGAATTCATCAAGAAAAGTTTCTCTTGTTGTTTCTGATAGAGAAAATCTATAGGCAAAAGTTGGTATAAGAGAATGAAACAGAAATACATAAATATATCCAAAGATTAGAAATCCTGCCCTGAAGTTGTTAAAAGACTGAATGGAATTTTTTCTATTTGTCTTAGTGATACAGTGCTGATGCTTTAGATAAGGATCCTTCTATTTTTCTTTTGTGCTTTTAAACCCTGCTGGCTATCAGCATTTATCATGGAACTCTGTAAGGAACAGATGCTCAAGGCATATCTCAGAAGCATCCAGAAGGCAGTTAAATGTATGGACCTCGGCGTCCCTCCAGATGTGTGCAGGGTTGGCACAATGTATTCATTGTGTGATGATGTACCTGTTGAGAGCCTTGCTTCAATCTGAATTTCTAATCTGTATAAATGAGAATTAGAGTAACACTTCATAGTGGGAGGATTTAAATGGATAATACCTATAAAATCCATATATGCCAGATTCTTAATAAGCATTTAAGTAAATGCTAGCCATTTGTTTTTACCATTAAAGAGAATAGATGTCCAAAATACATATGTACGTGAAGTATTTCCTGATGGTTTAACTTCACCCCTTCTAGGTGGGATCTTGGGTAATTAGTTAATGTCACAATGTCTTGGTTTTTCCCATCACCTGTAAAATGGGGATGATATTAACTGACTCTGGAGGGTTATTGTTTAATTTAAAGATTCAGAGACAGAATATAGAGAGAATGTGAGGCAGGTTTGATACCTGGCAGTAATAAGACCCTACTGAATGAATGGGTGATATTAGTGATTATTATCTAAAGGCTGTTTTGCATGTTTCAGACAAGTGCTGTCCTTGGGGATCCAGGATATGGTGATGTCTTGGTATTATTATTTTCATAGATCCATTTGAAATTGACCTGCAATATGTAGGCAATTTGCTCTATGTAGAATAAAATATCAAAACTAGAGTACTTGCCAAATGATATTTTGTGACTTAATAAAAATGAGAGATCTATAACCAGACAAAGTAAGTGTGGAAAATAATATATACCAGCCCCCTCTCACCCCACCCAGCTCTGAGTCCTTCAGAGATCCACAGTGCTTATTTAAAATTAAAAAATTTTTTTTAATTTAAAACAAATTAAAAAAAAAACTCAAGAAAAGAGAATTCACAGTAAAGAAACCATTAGAACCTTATTTCATCTGGGTTTTCTAGTTTCATTTAACCAGGAACCCATTTTTCCTCTAATACCTATTACTGATAGAGTAATATATGAGTATAATCAGAAATAAAATGCTCTAATGCATTTGAATCAGATTATTGTTTCTGATCCTGAAGTTACAGCGATTTCTAAGAATATTTTGTGAACTGATAACCTGCAGAACTATTACACAAAGTACTGCTTTCATAAAGTATTTTTTTAATTTTTAATGTTTATTTATTTTTGAGAGAGAGAGAGCAGGGGAAGAGCAGAGAGAGGGAGGCACAGAATCTGAAGTAGACTCCAGGCTCCAAGCTGTCAGCACAGAACCCAACGCAGGGCTTGAACTCACGAACCATGAGACCACGACCTGAGCCGAAGTCGGACGCTCAACCAACTGAGCCACCCAGGCACCCCAGCTTTCATAAAGTTTAATGACAGAAAATAAGTTGGTATCCAAACATGTCTTGCTCACATCAGCAAGAAAAAAAACATAATATTCATTAATTTAGCAGAACCCCAAGATAACTGAGGGGTCCAAGCCACAGGGCCCTCCCTCCTCCTAGGACTGAGTGGCAAATTCAAATATAGAGTGGCCAGGAAACATAAATAGTCAAGTCTGCTGGACAATTGCACAGCAAACACATCAGAACAATTTTGTTCCTTAGGAAAAAAAATTTTTCTCCCCTGTGCTGAAAACACCAAGTCTTCTGTTTTCCCACTTTTGATCAAGAGATTTCGCTCTCTTAGGAAATATTGCTCAATTGCAATAGTAAATTGCAAATGACACTTGCCCACCATGTGAGAAAGACAACAAGGAGGGCAAAAACTGTAACTAACTAGACACCTGCTTTATCTAATGGAGGTACAGCCACTCCAAGCAAGCCAACTGATGCCCATGCATATACCCATGTGTGTGCCTGTGTGTGCACACATACACAGGTGCACACACATATTTGTGGACCCAGGTGACTGCCTTATGATCACCTCTCAGGAACATGGGATTGTAGGACATTGTTCTACTGGATATGCAAGGTGCCAGGTGCACTGGAGAAACACCACCATCAGGAATCCAGGTAGAATGTAATCATTTGGGTTCTCCCCAAATCCAAAGTACAGACCGTGTAGCCTTTTCGTCATGGGCTCGCATTCAAGCAGGAAGGGACTCTAGGTCTGACCTGTGCTGAAGTAGGATGCTCTTGAGAATAACTATTCATTCATTCCAATCATTTTGAGGGCCTACTGTGTGGTATACTCTGTTCTAGAATCTGGCTAAGCATCAGGCAACAAAACAAACCAATCCCTTATCCCTCAGAACTTAGCTTCTAGCTGTGAAGAGTAAAAAAGTAACTCTTTTGCCTCATTTGTAAGAGCCACAGTAACTACCTTACGGAGGTAGATGGGAAGACAGTAAATATACAAATATATATGTTCATGGCGATATGTACTATGATGAAAAATAGAGTATGGGGACAGAGAGTGACAGGGGCTGGAGACATGGTAGGCTAGAGAGTGATCAAGTCTCTCCTGGGAAGGAAAATAGGACAGTGCACTGAAATTCTATCAAGGCCCAGAAAACACAGCACTACCAACTCAGTTGAGGACCTAAAATATGCCAACCCACACTATATGCCAAGCCCTGTGCTATGGGCATTACATAAACTAACTTCTTATCTGCACAGCTACCCTAGGAGTCAGATGCTCTGATTCTCTTCTTTAAGCAGATGAGAAAATCGAGGCTCAGAGGCTGAGTCCTTGGCCCTCTATCACACCACCCAAGCAGCATGGACCTAGCCTTTGGTTCTGACTGCCACTCAGTTTTCCATTTGCTTCCTGGGGTGTGATGGAGTCAATGAGGGTTTGCTTTAGACCGGGAAGAGTCAGACCAGAAAACCTGATTTTTTTTTTTTACTGCGTCAGCCCATCCCCACCAACGCACATACACAGAAGAAAAATGAGACAATGGATTTGGGGTCCAGAAGGAAATGTAATATCAGAAATCCAAAATACAAAGAATAGAAGCATGTAGCCATTTCCATTTTGTTCCATTTTGGACTTGATTTCCCCCCAACTTGTCTCACACGCATTAAAATCCGAATCCAATTCCTTCTATTGTTAATGAGTAAATGAAGGAATTTGAACTTATCACCAAGCAAGCTATAAAAATAATTGATGTCAGGGTATAAAAATTCAGTGCACATGCCCTTTGTGTTGGATTCTAATCCTGCTTACCTCACTCCTAGTTTCCAGTGTCTCTTACCTTTTCGATATGCCTGTCACTTAGCACGGAACCTGGCTCCTAACATGTGCTTTATCAATGTTAAGCTGAGCAGTGGAACCTGTAGTCCTATTTATTTGTTGGTTGGTTCACTTGCATGAGTGTTTTCAAAATTCTATCTTCTGACCCAAGTCTTTCTGTAAGTATGACTTGGTATTCTTTATAACACACAGCCTGTGGAATGGTGTCGCAATCAAAAGAATTTTCCTGCCGAGCAAAGAGCAGAATGAACTTTTTATTCACTTTGTGTATAAAGCCAAAATTAACATCTTTTTGCTTTTGCATTTGGTGTAGAATATTTAATTCAGCCCTGAGTTGGGAGTTTTTAGGATTTTTAAAAATCATTTGTTGAACTAAGGGCTTCACTGCTCCTGTGAAGTCCATCATTTCCTGGTATTAGATACAGCTTTTCATTTAATTAATTTTAATACAGTAATTTATTTTTATATTTTCCTCTAATCTTGTCAACCCAATGTGGATTTTGCTTTTAATAAAGTACAGGGTAAGCTACTTAAAGTGGACTAATTGGGCAAAGCCTGACTTGTCCATCTGATCAGAATGGACATTTGGAGGAAGGTGGGGGCAGGGGGAGGACAGACTGCACAGGCGAAGAAAACCCGTGCTCAGAATCCATCGGGCAGAGGCAGCAAAGTAAATAGAACTTGCCAAACACACGGAGGGTGCGGGTGAAACCTACATAGGACTCCGAGAGAGAGTTCAGAAAACCGATTTCCTATGTGACTTAGGCAACAACTCTAGCTATTGCCAGAGAGAGAAAATATGCAGAGTTTTTGAAAGCCAATTATAATCCATCATGCACTTCTGTATGCAAGTCTTGCTACAGCTCGGTCCCTCGGCAAGGCTGCTCGGGTGTGCAAGCGTGTGCGAGTGTGTGCACACACTCTTATCTGGGTTCCTGGCTCTAGACCTTCTTTTTCATATAGACGAACTACAGCCCCAGTTTTAAAGAAGCCTGCCTTCGATTTCGGTTTGTTTCTCTTGACTGTATAGTTGTAAGCCAAGTGTGTGCTAGGCATGGAGGGGGGGTGGGGTGGGGGGTAAACAGTGAAATGTAGATCCTGCCCTACAGGAGGTCACACTTGAGTGAAGTCAAAACCCCGAAGAAATTCTCTACCTCTGTTTGAGCTGGGCCCAGACGAGTCACTCTAAGAAGCCATAGGGTGTCTCCTTCAAACTGATTCTATGCTCAGTGACACTGCAGGGATGTGGTGGTCAGGGACGTCTACTCCAGAGCCCGGCCACTGGGGTTTGAATCCTAAAGCCATCCTGGACTAGTTTATATGATCTGGGGATCCCACAGCTTTCCCGCCTCTAAAATGGGGAGGCTGTAATGTCAACCTCCTAAGATTCTCAGAACATTAAATTAATCCGTATATGAAAGGTTTGGTGTCACTGGCTCACGATGAGCAGTATATGTGCTTGTCGAGCTTTTCTGTCGGCAGGTGACAGAGACCCAATTCAAAGTGGCTGAAGCAATAGGGGTTCATTGACTCAATGTACTTAAAACCACAAAGACACAACCGGAACCAGGTGTGCAAATTATTTCTTCAGCTCTCTCTCGCTCTCGCTCGCTCGTGCCTTTCTCTGTGTTGGCTTCTCGGGCGAGTTCTCTCCCTGTGACTCCCAACCCCCACCCCCACTCCCCTGCCAAATAACTATAGGCTTTCAGCATGAACTCCAATGGGAAGGAGAGATTTTCCTATAGCCCCGAGGAAACTTGCAGAAGTTATTAGATGGGCTTGAGTCACGTGACCACCCCTGAAGTCTTCACTATGAGGATTATGGTACTCATACCACACCTGCTTACATGTCACTGTCATCCACATAAGCAAAGAGGTAAAGGCTCCTTGGACTGAGAAGGAGTGGGGGACGTGGTGATTCTCTAAATTGGGGCTTTTTACTAAATGAAGAAGGACAGAGTGTGGGGTGTCAAACCAAACTATCTACCACATATGCTAAACTCATTTCCCTGCCTATGCCAGTGTCCCCCTTCAGTGGCTTCTGGAATGATAAGCAGTAATGAGGGGCATTCATCACACAGACAAGTCCTGTTTTTCTAAGTGCTTTTCCTTATGGCGTATATGTTTGCCTTGTTTAAATGACTTTTAGTAAATGATACATATACTTGTCTAAAACCTAACTGCTTACATAATATTTGCCCCCCACTCCTTTTCCATTATTTTAACGCATTTTAGCCTAGAGGCCAATGTAGTGACCATTGGCAGCTGTTGCTTTTGGGATCAAGATACCTCTTTTCTCCTGTCACTCTCTGTGGACCTTCCCACCCCTGATTTTTCTCAGCCCTGTCTTCTACCCCTCTGGGGAGCATCCTTACTGTTATCCTTGCTCATCCGCTCGGGGAACATTGCTATAGCTTCCCAGTCCTTTGTTTCAGATGCGTGATGTAACGCTGACTTTTAACAAATAAAAACTTCCTTCAGGGATGTCCTTTAGTTTTATCCACATGTGCCCTGGGACGCTTGCTAAAATCCTCACAATGAAAAGAGGGTCATTTAGGTCAAAGGGAGACAGAGAAGGCATTGAAGGCCAGGCAGAGGTGTCAGAGAGGAGGCTGCCAGACCTGGCACAACTCCTTGAAGAGAAAATGGAGGAGCACGGATACATCTTGAGGCTAAGCCATTGGGGACCATTTGGGTGTGCACTCTGATAGCCCCATTAGCTAATCTTCTAACTCGCAGGGGTAGAGACTTTCCACCCTCACCGTCCATTTGTATGCTGTCTTTGGATGATTTCATGAAAAGCTCCGAGACTCTGCCAAGTCCCCCAAATTACAAACCACCACATCTTTTTTTTTAGTTTATTTATATTATTTTATTTTGAGAGAGAGAATGTGAGCAGGGGAGGGGCAGAGAGAGACGGAGAGGGTGAATCCCAAGCAGGCTTCACACTGTCAGCCCAGAGCCCCACAAGAGGTTCAACGTGGGGCTTGATCCCATGAACCTTAAGATAGTCACTTGAGCCAAAACCAAAGCATTGGATGCTTAACCAGTAGAGCCACAAGGCGCCCCAACCCCCACCTCTTCACTGATCCAGAATGCTCATAACTTTGTACTACTATGTAAAGGGAGAATTATGGGGGGCTGGGGATGGTGAAGTCTACACCTGTAACATGAGTGTGTATTGTCATATTCAAGATATGTTTTGCTTTTAATATCTCAATCAGTTGATTTGAGCCCTTTTCTCTGAGTTCATAATCCCTAAACATTTATGGATACCCACCAGGTTCCTGTGTTTATCGTGTGACATACAAAGTTCCGTTAAGAGCATCCATGCCCATTATGCTATTCCAGGAAGTGTGTGGGCGGGCAAAGATTACTGTGACCGTACATTCCTTCATAGCTTTAACTCTGCATGGAAAAACAGACCCTTCCTCACTGCCTACTAAGTATATAGGCATGTATACATGGGTTAAATGGCAGTGGGTTAAGATTCTCTCGATGTTTGGGCCGATAAAATGAAGCAAAAGCAAGTGCATTTATTAACAGGGGGTGTCAAGCAAGGAAGAGATTGACCTGTCAGTGTAATAGAAACCCTATGAAATGGGAGAGTAGCTCAGTTCAAGATTTGCAACACTTCGTGGGTCTGAGCCATGGGTCTGAAAACTAGGTCATGACTAAGTTAGATAAATCATGATGGCTACAGTCTACTAAAAATAGTAATATCATCTTTTATCTTCTTGTTTAGTGTTCTTCCGATGGCTAAATTAGCAGCACACCCATTAGGGGGGCTTTGACCTGCAGTAGGAAAGACTTCTGCATTGGATCCTGCCATTAACATATAATTTATGTAATGCCTTCCAGATGGTGCGCTAACTGTGCGATATTTCTTCATATAATAAATGTGTGCCTGATGTATGCTAGGCAGTGTTCTAAGTCC
The DNA here is from genome assembly GCF_023721935.1 of Panthera uncia. Taxonomy (NCBI): domain Eukaryota; kingdom Metazoa; phylum Chordata; class Mammalia; order Carnivora; family Felidae; genus Panthera; species Panthera uncia. Next base: position 36,500,498 of record NC_064816.1, read on the forward strand.
TAGGGATTCAGACGTGAATAGGAATGAGTGAGGGTAAGGGCAAGGAATGTATAAGAAGTAGATGAATACGGAAATACTAGAAAAGTGGCAAGAACTATAAAACTACGGTGAGTGATGGCAAGTAACTGGTGTCTCCTTCCGATTGTGTTGTCAGGAAAGATCCCTTCAAGGTCTTCATCATCTGAATGAGCCACCGTGTGACAGTGACCAAAAAATATTTCAGACACGGGGAACAGTTAAAGAGCAGTGACCGTTCATTCATTTATTCATGCATCCCTGAATCCACTCTAGAAGCACTTATTCAGCCCTACTATGTGCTGGGCCTGTTCTACCATTAGAATTCAGTGAACCCAAACAAAGGTATAATTGGACCATGAACAATAGGCATAATAAATAATTTGCATTTCACTTTAAAGATTGGTCTCTGCTGTAAAAAGTCATATGTGGTAGGGGTGGACTGAGCTAGCAAATGGCAGGGAGTGGTAAGTGGGCCAGGGGCAGATTACATTACCAAGCAGAGTAGTGAAGGTAGATCTCCCTGAGAAGTTTTGAGCAAATGGCGAGGTAATAACCTAGCAGCTATCTGGAGGAAGGGAGAAGCAGGACAAGAACAGCCAGTGCAAAATGCCCTCCGGCAGGGGCAGGCCTAGCATGGTTCAGGAGACCCGTGTGGCTGGTACAGGGTGAACAAGGAAAAGGTCAGAAGGTCCATCGAGAATCACATTATGTAGGGCCTTGTAGCCAAAGTTAGAATTGTCATGTCACTTGGAGTGAAATGTGGAGCCATTACAAATTTGGAGCCTAGGAGTGACATGATCTAACATGTTTTCAAAGGACCACTCTGGCTATGAACTGAAAAGAGACTCACAGGGGGCAGGTGTAGAAGCAAGGAGAATAGTGAGGAAGTTTCTTCATTAATGCAGCTGAGAAATGATGGTGGCTTGGACCAGAATTGTACGGGTTGTGGGACGTGGTCCAATTTTGGGTATGTTTTGCAGGTCCCTGCCAGGACTTCCTTTTGGGTCAGATTTGGAATGCACCGGACACAAGTCAAGACTTACTGGCTGAGTGAGTAGAACAGGGTCGCCATTGATTGAGAAGGCTGAGGACAGAATAACTTTGGTGTTGGGATAGCTTTGATGGTCTGGAGTTCATTTGTGATCATGTTGATGTTGATCCATGATTAGGAATCCATGTGGATATCTTAAATAGGCTGTTGGATATACGCCTCTACAGGTCAGGAGAGGAGTCTGGTTCTTTATGCTCTAGGAACAGGCAATATGAATATATGCGCAGAGCCAAGGGCACCTCATGGGCACCACAGTGTTTAGAGGTTGGGGAGCAGAAGAAGCATAAAAGATTCTGAGGAAGGGTAATCCCTGAAGTAAAAGGGAAATCAAGAGAGTGTGGTGGCCCCAGAGGCCAGATGGAGAAATATAGCAGAGGCAGTGAACAGCTCTATCAAATGCTATCCATAGGTGACCCAACAGGACGACTACAGAAAGACTAGGGGATTTTACAGCATGTCTTTGAGCAATTTTGGTAGGGTGGCAAGGCAGGGAACCGGACTGACATTAGACTAAAAGAGAATGAGGGGATGGGGCACCTGGGTGGCTCAGCCGGTTAAGCATCCCCCTTCAGCTCAAGTCACCATCTCGCAGTTCACGAGTTCGAGCCTCCGCATCGGGCTCTGTGCTGACAGCTCGGAGCCTGCTTCATATTCTGTGTCTCCCTCCCTCTCTGCGCCTCCCCAACTCATGCTCTGTCTTCCTCTTTCTCTCTCAAAAATAACTTTTAAAAACAGAGAGAATGTTGGGGCACCTGGGTGGCTCCGTCGGTTAAGCGGCCGACTTCGGCTCAGGTCACGATCTCGCGGTCCGTGAGTTCAAGCCCGCGTCGGGCTCTGTGCTGACAGCTCAGAGCCTGGAGCCTGTTTCAGATTCTGTGTCTCCCTCTCTCTCTGCCCCTCCCCTGTTCATGCTCTGTCTCTCTCTGTCTCAAAAATAAATAAACGTTAAAAAAAAATTAAAAAAAAAAAACAGAATGAGGAGAGGAGAATCAGGGAGTGCAAATATAGATCACTCTTTGAGGAGATGGGTTTTTTGAGAGAGAGAGAATGAGCGGAGGCTGGCGGGGCAGAGAGAGAGAGGGAGAGAAAGAATCTCAAGCAGACTGCATGCTGTCAGAGCAGAGCCCAACATGGGGCTTGATCCCAGGAACCAAACCAGGAGATCATGACCTGCATCGAAATCAAGAGTTGGACACTTAAGCAACTGAGCCTCTCTTTAAGGAGCTTTGCTGAAACGGAAAGCAGAGTAGTAAGCAGGGCAAGGATAGCCAAGAGAAGGGTTTTTTTTTAATTTGTTTTTTAGATTTTATAATATGAGGGAAGTAACAACCTGTGTATGCCTGTGGATGAGATTGACCCGGTAGAGACGAAAAACTGAGGAGGCAGAAGACTGAAGAAAGCATTGCTGGGAGGTCGAGGGGTAAGAGGGGTCGAGCTAGTGTACTGGAGAAAGGGTGGCTTTAGAGGGGAACGGGGCTTTGTTAACTGCGTTATGGATCAGGGAACCAGGCAAAATACGTGGGTGCAGAGGCTGGAAAGTAAGTGCACGTGTTAGTAGGGGTCTGTTAATTTCCCTCTCTGTCACTTCTCCTTTTCTTACTAGGGAAGGAAAGGAAGCAAGCGAGTGGCAAGGAGGGAGGGAGGGAGGGAGTAGAGGGGTGTTGGAGGAGAGAGAAGTTGGGGTGGTGTGTGGGCAGTGATTGGCTGCCAGCCGGAAGGGCCCCCCTGAAGATCCCGGTCTCCGGGGGCCAGTGTACCTGGAACCTAGCTCTTACTGGAAAGAACGGGGGAGGGGGAGGGGAACGGTGCCAGGGAACAATAGCAGGGAGTTAGGTTTGGTAAACCTGAGTCAAGAGTTTAGATTTTATTCCACGTGAACCCTTAGGAAAATTATTTAAACTTTGCACCTCTGTAGTCCACTTCTGACAAAATAAGGTAAGAATCCATAACCTTTCACCTCTCAGATTCCTGACCCTGTGTGAAAGCGCTAATTAATTCTTAAGTGTTCATTAAACCAACAGCTCAGATCTCCTGATTCTTAAGGATTTGTTGAAAAGTAAAATTTCTCGGCCACGCATCTTCCCTTTTATTCTTTGAATAGCTTTCAGCTTTGCTCCAATATCTTGATCTTCCAATTGCCCTCTCTTTCTGGAGCTTGCTTTATGGATTCAATTCTAAAACTTTTCACGGAGAAAGCAAATAGGGGTCAGTCATTCAGCATGTCTTTCTTGAGCAGAGATGGTGATCCTGGCCCTGTGAACTTATTTTCAGCATTTTTTGAATACTTGGCAAGAATATGAAGGTTAAAAGATTAAACGTGAACTTACTAAAATTTGATGGGCAAGTCTGAAACCAGAAATAAATATTCCTTGGGCTTCTAGGTTAATACCAAGGCAGGGATTTCTCTTCTGTGGGCATTTTTCCCTTTCCTGTTTATTAATATTTTCAGGTAAAGCCCCTTTTGCCCCTTGTGAAGATGCTGATCACAGCATGATTTCTAACAGAAAAATCAGAAGCATCCTGTATTTCCAAAAATCTTGCAAGCATAAAATAAATTATCCATATGATAGAAAATCCACACACATTTAAAATTTCTCATTTTGAAGACTGTTTAATAACATGGGGGAATGCTCCTGGTGTAATGAGGAATACAATAGAATTAAATGTTTACTATAACCTCAATTTTTAGGTGAATGTGTTTTTTATTTTTAACCTGGGATATAACATAACATAACATTTTTTTTTTTTTTACAAAACAGTGATTCTCTCAAAGTAATATGATTAAGGGTGTTGTGTTTTATTTTTCTTTGAACATTTTTTTGAAAAATTTCTGTAATGAAATGTATTCCCTTTTTGATGAAATTAAAATTAAATTTACTACGACACAGTAATTTTTCTTACGTCTGGAGACAATTGATGATTGAAAAAATACCAATGTTTCTCTCTCCTACTGATGGCATAGAGCAAACTAAGATCCACCCATATTAGAGCAGAAAGCTTTCTGACCCATTTGGGGACAAAAAAATAATGCTCTAGGTTTAAATGTTTGCCAAAATAATAGGAAGGAGGAGAAGAATCGAGTGGAGAATGGGGGCGACATATAAAACTAAAAAAAAAAAAAAACCCAAAATATAAAACTATATACCAGTCTTCAGATCTTATGAAATTGTAAATGTCTCTCTCATTCATTTTTCTGTATTGTGTGGTAAACAATTGTTTCACAAATATTTGACAGTCTGTTATTTATTTAATAAACACTTATATAGCACTTACTATGTGCCTGCACTGTTTCTAGGTGCTTTATGTGTAACTCATACCAGTCCTCACAGCATATTTGTGATATGGATAGCCTCCTTTTTTTAATAGGTGAGAAACTTAGACATAAGGAGGTTACATACTAAACCACATTGCAGGCACTGCACTGGGCTTTCGGTTTTACTTGCCCCCAAACAGTAAGATGTATTGAGTCCCTGTCCTCGGGGAACATACAGTCTGGTAGGAAGACAGACGTTGATCCAACAATCACACACCACAAATGCACCATTACAAAATATAATACACCTCTGAAGAAAACGGTAGACGGGGCATGTGGCTCCAATGAGGCCCCGTGCATCTCGATGAATTACGGTCCTTATCGTGACCGTTACATAGAATTGTGGTGTACAATTGCGCTAAATACTGTGCAGGAGAAGAGCAGAAAAGGAAGATCTCACTGCTGGTTACAGACCAAAGCCAATGATGCGCTCCCTGCTTTCAATGGAGCAGCAACACGGATCGGCCCACGCAGAGGCAAAGGAACTCCTTCCTCCCTGGAAAAAGAGTCGAGAAGAAAACATTTATTTCAGCAGATGTATGTATCTGTGTTGGTTTCTCTGCGGTAAGTTGTCAATATCTCCCTCCCGGCATTTGCCCTCATACGTTCCTAGTGCCTACTTTGGGTGAGGGAAAAACAAAATCGCGGCACGAGGAATGATTGGAGTTTGGATTCGGGGTTGGTTTTAACTGGTACAAAGGCATGAATTTTGATGGCGTAGTCCAGAGGAATTTTTTTTTTTTTGAACTTGCTCTTTTCGCAGAGAAAGGAAAGATACTTTTATTGGGAACCAAGACTTGTGTAATACAATCCAAATCTGTTTTGTTTTTTTTTTAGTTTGGTTTTTTTTTGTTTTGTTTTTAGTTTTTTTGTGTGTATGAGTTTTTTGGTCTGAACGCAATGACGACTGAAATTTTCCACTATAAAGTCTCCTTTGAGGAAATCAGGGACACTTGGGCGGCTCAGCTGGTTAAGCGTCTGACTTTGCCGCAGGTCACGGTCTAGTGGTTCGTGAGTTCGAGCTCCATGTTGGGCTCTGTGCTAACAGCCCAGAGCCTGGAACCTGCTTCAGATTGGGTGTCTCCCCCTCTCTCCGCCCCTCCCCTACTCACACTCTGTCTCTGTCTCTCTCTCAAAAATAAATAAATGTTAAAAAAAAAATTTGTTTTAATCTCCTTTGGGAAATCGGATTCAACTTTAGTTTCTGGAATAAAATTCACAAGGCTTTAGAGAACTCACGTGTTTAGAATCCAGCATCTTCTCGCTGGAGGGATACCAAGTTGCCATCTCAGATCTGGACAAAATTTAATCCCCAAACCAGGGATATTCTGCTGACCAGATCCCACCCTTTGTGAAGAACTATGAACTGCTCCAGGCACTACCGCCTGTTGAACTAAACATCTCAAGATAGCAGTCGAGTATTCCTGAAGCTTACGAGACTTGTGTGGTCATGTGCTAGTGGGATGATCACTCATCCCAGCCTCATTAGGCTGTCCCGTGTATAATTTCTTTCCTCCTCATCCTAGTAACAGGGCAACTGCATAGAGCAACTACCAAACTCTCGACAATTACTCTTAGCTGTCACCCTCATCTACCCCTGGGGGCCTCTCCTCTTAAGATGGGTCCCTGATCTCCCAGTTGCGTTTTGCTGGAAAACTGGACTGTAAGGAGTGAGAATTTGTACCAAATTGGACTCTCATCAGATTCCTAGTAATTTAGAGCTAGGAATAAGAGAATAGTCACTTCTCCATGAGAAAGTAACTGTTGTCTGTGACATTGGGAGTTGCTGAGGACCACCTTCAGTCTGCATTGGGTAGCGGATAAAGCTGTTTGGGGAGAAGGAAGAAATTGGAACAGACGGAGAGAATGGACCAGCCATGAAAGTGGGAGAGAGTATTCCATGGGTTCCAAGCTGGCTTTGAAAACTGGGGACTAGTGCTTCCCGAAACCCCACAGATTTCCTGCCTATACATCCATGATACCCCTTTATCACCATCATGCATTTGGTTGGTTTGGTTTAAACCATGCTTGATCGTTGTTACCTGGAACTGAAGAGTCTTAACTAATGTAGTGGCTTTCATAGTTGAACAAGAATACTTACCATAATCACACACTCACCAGTCTCCTTTAGAACTAGCTGTGGCAGGTGTCATGCCAACGGTTCCAGTTATAGACGTGCACACGAATTACCTGTTTTCATATTAAAGGAACAAAGACATCAAGCAGGAAAAAGAAACACGCAAAGAAGTTTTAGTTTGAGAAAAAGTAGCAGGCATTTCCTAGAAATAGCTCTGACCCAAACCCAGCCAGAGCAGATTCAAGTGGAAGGATATAAACAGAAATCACACCCGGACTGCTATAATTAAACTTAACTAGATTTTAGAGGAAATTCTTCTTTGTGAAAAGCAAAGAATCTCCAGAGTGGTTCATTCGTCCTAAGCACTCAAGAAAACAATTATCAAATTTGTGGTTTGCAGGTTGAAATCTTTTTCAAATCAAACAGCGTAAAAATAAAACTTGAAAAATCCGTTTTACGAATGCTGAAATAAGATTTGTGCGGAGGTCATGGAGGTTCAACTGTATTAGATATTTCCTGTGACTGGAGTCTCCACCCAACATGCGTCTTGAATAATCATCAAGTTCAGTACAGCTTTTGTCATTGTTTTCGTCTTAACACTTTGTATGTTATTAATACCTTTATCAATATTTTATCTTTTTACTTTATGTCTGATTGTACTATTCATACCTAGGAACGTGGACCCCTGATAACTTTAAGAGGATTAAGGTAGAGGAAATTGGCTTTATTAGTTTGGATTTGTTTTATTAGTATTCTACAGTTTGATTAAAATGAGAAAGTCAAGAGAGTGGTATTTACCAAGCAGAGTAAAAACAACATAAAATGAAATAAACTGAGCCTCCATGTATTATTGATAAAACACGAAGACATTTCTACAGCATCATTGTAAGTACAAAGGTCCTTGTGTGAGACAATAAAGGAGAACAAAGACATTTTTTTCCCCAGACTGTTTTTAGTTTCTTTGCAGATACCTTTAGTTAACTGAAGGGCATACTTTTTCTTTAAAAGGAATTTAGAGAGGAAGGTACCAAAATATACCAGACAACTATATTGAAATATTTACCATTTGTTGATTTGGGACATAGAGTGAATGACAGATTTCAGCATAATATTTGCAGAGGGAGAAAGAGAATTTTCCATGAGCATCTAGAATGTTGTTTTGCTTGGGTTTATGCAGAAAATACATCTGAGAAAAATGAAAATTAATCTTGGAGAGGGGGAGAATTCCTCTGAGAATATAACCATACAATGTCAACAGAATTTTTCAAGTGGTTAGCAGTAAAGAAATAAGATTGTTGATGGATTTTTTTTTCAATCTACCTTTTGCGAAAGTGAGTTGAGCTTTTAGATGACAAAATGGGTGTGGTCCTGCCTGAGTATTTAAAATATACATGATCTGGTGTGCATGTTTGCATATGTTTCTCTTGTCTTCTCATCTTCTCCCCCACCCCTCCATGGTTTGATAAATTCAGTTGCTGGTTATAGATTTGGAGATGTTCCCTGTAAAAGCCATTTTGAGTAAAGGCATATGATTATCTAAAATCATTGGCATGCCAAAGAACAATAAGTGGAAAGAAACTAATTGGAAGTTTCACTTTTTCGTTTTCTTTCTTCCTTTCTTTCTTCCTTTTCTGCCCTTGAGTTTAAAGTTTGTGAGTTCTAGCACATGGAACAAGGAACCCGTTCATTGTTTGCATGGAAAATGTAATAACAGGGAAGGTCAACCGATATAGAAGCTTTCCCATACAAGACAATGGTCTTAAAAACGGGGGAAAGTGAATTCATGTTCAATGGGCCTTAAAAGAATGTTTATTTGATGGGAAGAGTTTAGATCATTGGAGGCCTAGAAACACCAGTTCTGAGGAGAACAGGACCAAGCACTCTGGATATGAAATCAAAGCTATTTAAGAAGACTGCTAAAGCTGTCTTGCAGAATCATGAAAGAGCATTCATTTGTCATCAAAAACCCTGTGTGTGAAGGAAGGCAGGCTCTGCCCCTGAACACCTGAGTGATCGTGCACAGATGGGTCTCAGTTTTCTCATCTATATAATGGATATTATTATCTGTGAATCAAAAATATAACTCACCTAGCATGCTGCCTGGTGCATAAATCTTATAGGAAAGGAAGTTGGTATTATTTCTAAACTTGATATCACCAGAACTTCTTCAACTGTGCCAGAACTGTAGCTTTTATGATTGTGTCACTGTTAAACATCCTGGTTTCATTTCTGTGGAAAAGGTAGAATTGGATTTTATATTTCAGGTAAATTCAGCAACATCGTCTTTTGTCACCCCCCCACCCCCAGTCTCGATTTACCTGTCGTGTCCCCCTCCCTTCACTACACAGACTAAATGTGCAAAACTCTGGGTCAAAGTACTAAAATCAGTTTGGGAATATTTACAGACTTTCAGCCTAGCCCAATCTCCATGCACAAACACAATTTCTATAAATTCACTCTTTCTGATATACTTGTGAGGTGTGGATAGGCAAAAATCTTTCATTTTGAATGTTACAATCCTAGTTTAAATGGTTTTTTAAACTTTCTAAAATAGTAATAATTTGAAAAATATTTCAAATATTCAAAAAAGTGTATATATATATATATATATGTGTGTGTGTGTGTGTGTGTATATATATATAGTACTGTCTTTCACCAGGTCCTAATACTTTGCTATATTTATTTCAAGTTTTTCAGAAAATAAAACTTGACAGATTTATTTAGAGCCCAATCTCAACATTTTCCACAGTAACCACTATTCTGAATTTTAGGTTTATCATTCTCAAGCAGATATCGATCCTATTACCACATATCTAAGTGTCCATAAATTTGAGGCACAATTCTTGAGTGTTTTAAGTTTTACAAAAGCAGAATTTTACTTTATATATTATACCCATGACTGTTTTCAATATTTTGAGATTTATCCATATTGCTACATGCCATGTCATTCGTTTTCATTACTGTATCATATTTTATTTCATGGATTGGGTGAAATTCATTGGCGTGTTCTTTTGTTAACAAGTATTTAATTTATTCCAGCTTTTCACTGTACCAAGGATGATGTGAACATTCTTGTACCTATCTTCCAGTGAACACACCCTAGAGTTTCTCTGGTAGACATTTCTAGAAGTGGGGTTGCAGGCAACAAGGGAAGGGAATGCAGTCTCAATTTTACATTTATTGCAAAGTTGCTCTTCAGAATGGCTGTGACCTCTACACTCTTCCCCATACACTCCCATCCATGATATATGGTCACCCTAATCCTCCTTATCTGTCCTGTTGATATTGTCAGATTTCTTAATTTTTTGAAAACTTGGTAAGCCGAAAATAGATTTTAAATTTGTATTACCCTGATTATCATGGAGATCAGCCCTTTTTAATATGCTTATTGGCCATTCATGTTTTCTTTCATATCTGTGAGCTGTGAGATTTGGAATCACATCTGTGTCTTTTTGTCTTTGTCTATGTACTTTTATTCCTTGCTGATTTTAGGAGTTCTTCATATATTCTGAATGATAATCATTTGTTATATGTGTTGCGATTTCTTTTCTGGACAGTCTGTGTTTTATCACTGTGCATGGATTTTTTAAATTTTGAAAATGAGGGTTTTTCTTCTCATGTTTTATTTTTAAAATTCTTCTCAACTCTGAGGTCATAAAAATGTGTTCCTTTCATATGTAAGTATCTGATCCAACTGGACTTTTTGATGTGAAGTCTCTACAGGATTGCCACTGGTTTTCTAACGGGTAACCATTTTTCCAGATGACCGAGTAATCCCTCTTTCCCTCAGGTCAATACAGATGCTCTCTACTTATCTCTTCTATTTTATGCCACAGTATGGCACTAAAGCTATGTTTACTAAAGCCTTATTGTTATAGCTTTGTAATCATGCTAGATTCCCTATATAGTATGCTCCTCCCATCCTACCATTGATATTGCCTTCAAAACTATTTAGATACCCATGTTGCTTTGCTCACCCAAATGAATTACAGGTAACTGTAATTAACAATGTGAATTATTGGGGCGCCTGGGTGGCTCAGTCGGCTGAGCATCCGACTTCGGCTCAGGTCACGATCTCACTGTTCGTGGGTTCGAGCCCCGCGTCGGGCTCTGTGCTGACAGCTCAGAGCCTGGAGCCTGCTTCAGATTCTGTGTCTCCTTCTCTCTCTCTCTGCCCCTCCCCCACTCATGCTCTGTCTCTCTCTGTCTCTCAAAAATAAATAAACGTTAAAAAAAATAAAAAAAAAAACAATGTGAATTATTAACTTCCACCAATAGCTGTTGGGATTTTGCTTGTATTCCAGCCATTTCATTATTTGGGAAGAACTGGCAACTTTATGTCATTGACACTTTCTGTCCACATGCTTGAATATCTCTTCTTTTGTTCAGGTCTTCCTTTATGTCCTTGATAATTGTGTGGACATTGTGTGTAATGTGTGTAATTATCCACGATGGATAATTGTGTGTGATACATGTGTGTCTCATGTATACTGGTCAGAAAGGCGAGAAGGCAACACAGCTTGATCTGTCTGTCACCCTTTAAGGAGCCTTTCCAGAAGGGACACCCAGTAACTTACCTTATGTGCTACTAGCAAGAATATAGTCTCCTGTCTCTACTCGAGTGCAAGGGGGAGTGGAAAATGTGGTCTTGTAACCCGACCTCTTGCTCCCCACAATAATACAAGAGGCTTTATTCATGAGTAAAAAAGTACAGATATTAATAAGGAAAAAAAAAGATAGATATTAATGGTCTCTGTCACGTGGACTTGCACACAGTTTCTACGTTTTGTAGATTTGTTTGTAGGTACCTTACATTTTTGCTACCCTTATGACTCTGTGCCTTTGTAATAAATTGATAAGACTCATATATAGGAATATTTTTGCATTTTTATGTGTTTATCTTTGATCTAGCAATATTAGAGAACTGTTATTTATTCTAACAGCTTGCCAATGGTTTGTATTTAGACAGTTGTTATGGACTGAATTGTGTCCCCTGCCTACAAATCCATATGCCAAAGTCCTAATTCCTGGGATGGGCGTACCTTGTTTTCTCGTGCTTTGCCTTAGGATATTGCATTTGTTACATATTGAAGGTTTGTGGCAAGCCCGTCTTGAGCACGTCTGTCTGCGCCAGGTTTTCAACATTTACTCACTTTATGTCTCTGTGCCACATCTTGGGAATGTTTGTAGTGTTTCAAACATTGTCATTATTATATTTGTTAAGTGATGTGTGATCAGTGATTTCTAACTTTTGTGGTTGTTTGGGGACAGCACAAACCACACCCATGTGAGATGGCAGACAAGCTATGAATGTCGTATGTGTTCTTACTACCCCACCAACTGGCCTTCCCCATCTCTCCCTCTCCTCACGCCTCTCCATTCCCTGAGGCAAAGCAGTATTGAAATTAGGCTAGTTAATAACCTTATAATGGTGAAACAAAGAGTCCCATGTCTCTCATTTTAAATCACAAGCTAGGAATGATTAAGCTTAGTAAGGAAGATGGGTCTTAAAAGCCAAGATAGGCAGAACGCTAAGCCTTTTGAAGGAAACAGTTCACCAAGTTGTGAATGCCAAGGCACAGTTCTTGAAGGAAATTAAAAGTGCTTCTCCATGGGGCACCTGGGTGGCTCAGTCGGCTAAGTGTCCGACTTCAGCTCAGGTCACGATCTCGCGGCCAGTGAGTTCGAGCCCCGCGTCGGGCTCTGTGCTGACAGCTCAGAGCCTGGAGCCTGTTTCGGATTCTGTGTCTCCCTCTCTCTCTGACTCACCCCATTCATGCTCTATCTCTCTCTGTCTCAAAAATAAAAGTATAAAACGTTAAAAAAATTAATAAAAAAAAAGTGCTTCTCCAGTGAATGCACGGATGATAAGAAATGGAAATAGCCTTCATGCCGATGTGGAGACAGTGTGAGTGGTCTGGATAGAAGACCAAACCAGCCCCAACCCTCCCTTAAACCGAAGCCTGATTCAGAGCAAAGCCCCTGACTCTCTTTAATTCTATGAGGACTGAGAGAGGTGAGGAAACTGCAGAAGAAAAGTGTGAGGCTAGCAGAGGTTGGTTGTTGACGTTTAAAAAAGCCATCTCCGGGGCACCTGAGTGGCTCAGTTGGTTGAGCGTCCGACTTCGGCTCAGGTCATGATCTCACGGTCCGTGGGTTCGAGCCCTGCATCGGGCTCTGTGCTGACAGCTCAGAGCCTGGATCCTGTTTCAGATTCTGTGTCTCCCTCTCTGTCTGACCCTCCCCCGTTCATACTCTGTCTCTCTGTCTCAAAAATAAATAAACGTTAAAAAAAAATTAAAAAAAGAAGCCATCTCCAAAACATAGAAGTGCATAGTGAAGCAGCAGGTGTTGGTGTAGAAGCTGCAGCAAGTTCTCCAGGATATGTAGCTAGGATAATTCATGAAGGTAGCTACACTAAAAAAAAAAGATTTTCGGTGTAGACAAAACAGCCTTCTATTTGAAGAAGATACCGTCTTGGGCCTTTATAGGCAGAGAGGAGATGTTAATGCCTGGATTTAAAGCTTAGGACAGACTGACTCTCTGGTTAGGGTCTAACACATCTGGTGACTTTAAGTTGAAGACACTGCTCCTGCTGGGGAACGTACCCGAGGGATACAGGAGTGCTGACGCATAGGGACACATGTACCCCAATGTTTATAGCAGCGCTTTCAACAGTAGCCACATTATGGAAAGAGCCTAAATGTCCATCAGCTGACGAACGGATAAAGAAGATGTGGTTTATATATACAATGGAATATTACTTGGCAGTGAGAAAGAATGAAATCCGGCCATTTGCAGCAATGTGGATGGAACTGGAGGGTGTCATGCGAAGTGAAATAAACCAGGCAGAGAAAGACAGATACCATATGTTTTCACTCATGTGGATCTTGAGAAACTTAACAGAAGACCATGGAGGAAGGGAAGGGGGAAAAAGTTACAGAGAGGGAGGGAGGCAAACCGTAAGAGACACTTAAGGACTGAGAACGAACTAAGGGTAGATGGGGGTGGAGGATAGGGGAAAGTGGGTGATGGGCAGGGCGGAGGGCACTTGTTGGGATGAGCACTGGGTGTTGTATGGAAACCAATTTGACAATAAATTGTGTTTTTTTAAAAAGTTGAAGACAGTGCTCATTTACCATTTCAAAAATCCTGAGATCCCTAATAACTACCCCAAATCTACTCTGCCTGTGCTTGTAAGTGGAACAACACAGCCTAGATGACAGCACATCTGTTTACAACTGGATTTCCTGAATCTTGTAACCCTGCTGTTGAGACCACTTGGTCAGGAAAAAAGATTCCTTTCAAACATTCCTGCTCGTTGACAATGCACCTGGCCACCCAGTGGGATTAATGTTGTTCTTATGCCTGCAAACACCACATCCATTCTGCAGCCCATGGATCAAGGAGCCATTTCGACTTGCAGTACCTATTTCATAAATACATTTTGTAAGGCTATATTTGCCATAGTGATTCCTCTCACGGATCTGGGTAAAGTTAACTGAAAACCTTCCAGAAATGATTCACCAAACCTAGATGCCATTGAGAACATTTGTGATTCATGGGAAGAGGTCAACATATCAACATGAATAGCAATTTGGAAGAAGTTGACTCCAACTCTCATGGATGACTTTGAAGGGTTCAAGACTTCGGTGGAGAAAGTGACTTGCAGATGTGGTGAAAATAGCAGGAGAACTAGAATTAGGAGTGAAGCCTGAAGATGGGACCGAATTGCTGCAATCTTGTGATCAAACTTGGATGGATAAGGTGTTGCTTCTTACGGATGAAGAAGGAAAGTGGTTTTTTGAGATGGAATCTGTTCCTCGTGAAGATGCTGTGAAGCTTGTTGAAATGACAACAAAGACTTTAGAGTATTAAATCAACTTCATTTATAAAGCAGTGGCAACATTTGAAATAATCGACTTCAATTTCAAAAGAAGTTCAAACACTATCAAATAGCATCACATGCAACAGAGAAAATGTTTATGAAAGGAAGAGTCAATCAGTGCAGCAAACTTCACTGTTGTCCTATTTTAAGGAATTGCCACAGTAGCCCCATTCTTCAGCACCCACCACCCTGATCAGTCAGCAGCCATCAACATTGAGGCAAAACACTCCACCAGGAAAAGATTATGATTTGCTAACAATTCAGTGAATAGTTAGCATTTTTTTGCAATAAAGTATCTTTGTATTAAAGTATATACATTGTTTTTTTAGACATAATTCTGTTGCATAAGTAATAGATTGCAGTATAGTGTAAATATAACTTTGATATGCACTGGAAAATCAAAAAGTGTATGTGATTCGTGTGGATGTGTTTTAAGGTGCTGGTCTGGAAGTCAACCTGCAATATTTTTGAGGTATGTCTGTACCTCAGAATGTGACTGTACTTAGAAAGAGAACCTTTATAAGAGGTCATTAAGTTAAAATGAGATTCTTAGAATGGACCCTAATCCAATATGACTGTGTCCTTCTAAGAAGAGGACATTAGGAGTTCACTTATTGTTGCATTGTTTTACATTTGGTCATGGTAGGCCATAATTAGGGAAGCAAGAGGACACATACCTGTATTCATGGAGTTTATAATCTAGCTTTTCAAAAGGCTGCAGAGTCTGGACGGAAAGAAACCATCCAGAGCTCTGCTGTCCGATGAAAACACATGTGACTAGTTAAGTTATAACTAATGAAAATTAAACTTAAAATTTCATTTATCTGGTGTACTTCAAGTGTTCAAGAGACTCACATGGGTAGTGGCTACCATATTGGGCAATGCAGATGTCGAACATTTCCATCATCATCAAGGCTCTAGCAGAAAGCACCATTCTAGAGATTGACGTGCAGAATTAGTCAAGTGAATGGGTGAGAAAGGTCAATCTTAGAGGCCTCTTCAGAAAACCACTCAAACACGCAAAAACCAAGGGTAGAGTAAACAACTGAGGAGTTTGTCCTGAGGTAAAATATAAAGGCTTGGCTAAAAACTAAAAGGAGCCACTAATGTCTTCCTCAGTCGTTGGATGAGAGACATTCAGTGCTATTCTGCAGCAGACGTGGGAGCTCCAGGAAATTTCCAAAAAGGAAGGATTTGGCCGGGAACATCTCCAACAGAGAAAAGTTCAATAATTGTGTGAAATCATTTGATGCTGACTTGGCCAAATTTCTGTGGTAATTTTGATCCTCACAAAATGTCAGTTATTTCACACACACACACAAATATTTGTAATGCATAATTTCAGCTACTCTGAACAATTTGCCAGCATTTCCCGTACTTTACCTTTGAATTTTATAAAATTCCAAGATATTTCGTGGTTACATCCAAAAGAAATTTAGGATGATTTTTTTCTATTTTTTCTAGGTCTTTTTCTTTTTTAACCATAGCTCTCATGAACTTGTAGTCCCCCATTCATTTCTCAAAATTGAGATGTCAAATCTGTTAACTCTCCTATCAAACAAATATTTGGCCCAAATATAATTGCATACTAATAAAAATGAGAATAACCCATTTGTGCTCACATTTAATAACAGTTGGAATGGTATGGGTGTTGAGAAGATGTGGATGACTGGGAAGTGAGATAAACTTTAAAATGAATCAGCAGAGAGAGTCAAAATAAAAGTCCTAAAACACAATTAAGCTCCCAACTTCAGTAACAGGAGCTTTCATTTTGAGATAGTTGGTCATGATAGGCAACAAACAATAAATATGACTGTTTCCCTCCCCCCCAAAAGAACCTCCAGTATTTTCATCATTTAAAAATATTCTATATACATAAAAACAAAGTTCCTGAATACCCATAACTAAGGTCCCTCAATAGAAACTTTAGCAGGCATATTTTTGCCCTAAAAGATCTAAAATTAGGGCATCCTATTGAATTAAAAATCACTTCTGTCTTTCTTCCATCAAAATGGCCGAATCCAAAAATGAAAACAAAATGAGCAAACCTATCACTCATCCATCTGGGCCATGATAAATCCATACCAGGAGGTGTGAGATTTAAAAGTAAACTTAAAGCTTTACTTAATGTTAGGAGCAGAAATAGAAATTTAACTCCAGTTTTTTGATCCCAGATCCCTGTTACAGCCTCATTCACTAGACTGGATGAACTTGTCATAGCAAGAATGCAATCAGGGTTCTATTTGGAAATGAAGACCTCACAGTAGTAATTAGGGGTAAGCGATGACACAGAAATGAGCAAAAGGCTCCATCGTTTTTAGAACTTTTATTGAAAACACAGTGATGGGTCTCATTTACACTAACAAGGCAATTTGCAATAATAAAAATGTATCACTATATATATTCACAGTTACATATAGAAATATTTATATATTCATAGTTGTAAATGAAAAAAAATTCAAACTCATGGTAAGTGTTTCATTGAAATTTGAAAGCAGGATTCAAAGGAAACAATTCAGTACAGATCAGGCAGGGAATTGTCCCGGGGTTGCAGTCTTGCATCTATTTCCATAACACAGTCAAGTTTCCTCGAAAAGAAAAATAAGTCGCTTTGGCTTTGTTGATCCACATTGTCATTTGAATACGTTAGGCAATTCATTAAATGTGGCCAGTGTGAACTAATGAATTCTAAATTGCAGAACGTCTTGAGAGAAATAATTTACTCTAGACACTCAGTCAAAAGGCTTATACAATAAAACAGTTGAACTAAAATATCTACTAGACGTTCTTTGGAAACCTGGTTCGTATGTTGGGATGGCTGTAGTTCGGTGGCGCTTATTCTCATCGTTTCTGACAGGGACTCATCTGTCTTAGGAAACTTTGGAGTTCTGATTTATGAGCCCCGCTTCCAGGTCTCCACGTCTAGAAAATGTTGAGGGCCGCAGCTGAAGTACCAATGTACGGGAGGCCTTGCTTTGGTACTGAGAAACACCTGTTTCTAAGTTCCTGACAAATAATCTGAGCAGAGAAGCACCAGGCCTTACCTTTGTTTCTTCTGATAATCTGTACGTAAATAATCCTCTTTGCCTAAACTGATCTCTTTGGTTTGAAAGCATCTTCATCTGTACTCTGGGCTCTTTAGTGTGTGAATTTTTGTTTTTCCATCGTCGAGGCCAGCTGCTTTCTGGAACCTACCCCTATAAAGTGAATACAAACACTAGGATGACTTACAAGTAAGGTACTAACTGTCAACACTAAAATATATGCTATTCAAATGCCTCTGCACAGAGCTTGGCAAACTTTTTCTGCAAAGAACACGACAGTTAATATTTTAGGCTTGGCTGGACATGTGGTCTCTATCACAATCATCAGCTCTATGGCTATAGCACAAGTCCAGCCCTCGATGATATACAAATGTACGTACAGGACAGTTTTTCGGTAAAACTTTGTGTATGGACGCTGAAACTTGAATTTCATACAGTTTTTATGTGTCATGAAATAGTCTTCTTTCGATGTTTTTCAACCATTTATTGATGTGAAAACCAGGCTGAGTTTGCTGTCCAATAACACAGCAGCCCCGATTCAAACTCACAGGCTGCAGTTCGTGCACCCCTTCTTTAAAAGTTTTCCCCGAGCGGTTTAAGGATTTTTCCTGAAGTTTCTTCTACCATGTGATTAATTATTCTGGCATATGTTTTTAAGTAGGAAAAGAAAAACTTGTGCTTAATAATCTGAATTGTCTCGAGGAAAATAGTGGGATCAGACTGAAAGCATCTTAACGCATATTGGCCTATCCAGGAGGCTCTGGCCCTGTCTGTGTAGCAGAAACTATTCCGACTGATTTTCTTCTTCCTGGAAACATACTTCCAAACCTCTTTTGTACTTAGTTAGTTTTGTTCCCACAGCAAGCCTAGCCTTTCTGATGCCATCTTTTCTCTCAACTCGAACGCTTAGTAGAGTGTATAGAACATAATGGGTGTTGAAGAGGTATTTATCGATTGCTGATAAATAGCGATCTTAGTAGTTAGGCATGTTATAATGACATATTGTATATTACTAAAATATTTTATTAAAATCTATTTGTGATATATGACCAGGCTTCACAAATTGTACACATGGATTGAGAAGAAAGATAGAAATCCTGTTCTAGTGGGATTAGTGGGTCCACGTGTACTACAGTGTTGTGCTCATTCTTGTGCAAGTGAACATTTGTTGGGTTGCTACTCTGTGCCAGGGATATAGATATAAATCATTTATGACAAATGTAATTACAATTTTCTGAGCCTCACCCTTCAAGATTAAGATGGGCAAACCACAACCATCCAAAGAAGAGAAATCAAGAGTACTCAGGCTAGGAAGGGTTATGAAAAGCATGTGTCACCTATGTTTTAAAAAAATGTACTTTGTGCCCAAATCCGTATGAGTGGTGAGAATACTCAGATCAATAAACTGTTCTCCTGCTCTTGAGAAATGGGAGATTTAAGGCAGATGGACACGGGGCCATGCTATGCAAAAGGTGCATATGTAAAGCTCTGTGAGTACAAGATGAAGAGTAAATGGCAATTCCTGGGACTCCAAAGGGTAGCATTTAGGCTGAGCCTGGAAAGACGGATAAGTGTCACTTGACGGATAAAGTACTTGTTCAGTGTACCCAGGGGAAGGATATTGGGTGGGGTGTATGATGTAATAGGATAGGGTTCATGGGCAAGTAAATAGGCATAAGCAGAAGATGAGGAAATCTCAAATAGGCCATATCATGGAAATATTGGATGACACTCAGAAGGGACTGGATTTTTCCATTTGACACCATAGAACCACTAATAATTTGGGTAAGAAGGAAGTAACCTGGAAGGTTATATTTCTAAAAAATGAATAAGAAAATTTCAGCTGCTACAAGTGCTACAAAGACAATATAAGGACATATCAAAACATATGTGATATGTGTGGACTGGGGCAGGAATAGGGGTGGGAATGCTATTTTAGATGGTAGCCAAAGAAGACCTCTCTAAGGAGGTGAGGTTGAGCTGAAACATGAAAGATCAGAAGCTCATTCCACAAGACCAGGAAGAGCGACAAATACAAAGGCCCTAAGCCAGGATGGAGCTGGGCTTGTAGGAGGTTCAGAAAGATAGAGGGCCAGTGAGGCTAGAGTGTAGTGAGAGAAGGCAGGAGTAGTAGAGCATGGGGCAGAAAAGAGAGTTTGGCATATTAAGATACTCTCTCTCATGTAAGAAGTATGGACTTTTTTTCCTAAGTGCGGTGGGACGACTTTTGAGGGTTTTTTGACTACCACTCCAGCAACTGTGGAGAAAGGAGATTGTAAGTTGGCTAGGGTGCTAGTTGAGCATCTGCTGGGGAAACTGTGAAATAGTCCTGACTCCAGACGAGAGTCTCTGGAAAGGAACTGGAAAGAACTAGATTTCAGGGGCATCCATTTGGAGGAAACACCGAGAGCGTTTGTTAGTACTTGGTTGTGAGAGCTGGGATAAGGAAGGAATCAAATATTCCTCCTAGCTTTTCAATCACCAAGTAGGGGAAAGATAGCACTTTCTGAAATGGAAACAAGCAGGGTGGGGGAGATTCACAAAGGGAAAGAGAATCCTGATTACCCATGCTAAGTTTGATATTCCTATTAACTGTCCAAAAAGAGATGTTGAGTAGACAGTCCTGAATATCAGAGTTTTAAAAAGTCAAAGCTAGAGATACGAATTTGAGAGTCATTTAATACATTAATTATAACGAATGCCTTAGAAATTTATGAGGTCCTCTAGAACAAAGTATAGATAGAACAGAGGTGTAGCCTAGGGCTGAACCCATAGGGCATTTCAACAGTCAGAGGTTAAATGAACTGATGAGGAGGAACAAAAAACCTGAAAAGAATTCAGTAGAGGAGACAGAAAACCAAGTGAGTGCTGCTTTGGGGAAAAAAATAAAAACACAATGGAAGAGAGTGCTTTGAGAAGGAAGGGAGGAACCCATCTTTCCAATGGTGCTTAAGAAGTCAAATAAAAAGAGATCAGAAAATTGGCGATTGGATTTCTCCATGCAAAGGTCATGGTCGCCTTGGCAAGAGCCAGTGTTGATGGATATAAAAACGAGACACAAAAATAGGGCAAAGGAAAGGATGACTATAAATGACTCCCAAGAAGTTTCATTGGAAGGAAGTAGAGCAATACAGTTGTAGGTAGAGGAGAATCTAGGAACAAGGAATGTGGATTAAGAAGGTTGATGCTATTGGGCTGCCTGGGTGGCTCAATCAGTCAAGCATCCATCTCTTGATTTTCGCTCAGGTCATAATCTCATGGTTCGTGGTTTCGAGCCCCGCGTTGGGCTCAGAGCTGACAGTGACAAATGGAGGGGCTGCCTTAGTTTTGATTCTGTGCCTTACAGCAATTGCATTTATAAAGTTCATAAAATGGTATAAACATTCAAAAGATGAATAAGGTCTGAGGATCTAATGTATATCATGATGATTATCATTGCGAGCAGTGTGTGATATATTTGAAATTTGCTAAGAGAATAGAACTTAAATGTTCTGACCAAAAATAAAAAATTTAAAAAAGGAAGGTAAATATGTGAGGTGATAGATGTGCTAATTATCTCTCTGGGAAGAATCCTTTCATGATATATACATCTATCAAATCATCACGTGGTACACTCTCCATAACTTACCATTTTATTTGTCAATTATACTTTAGTATAGCTTGATGGGGGGAAGAAAAGGCAAAGGGTGAGATTGCGGGTGCAGATAGCTTGATAGAGTTGGGCAGCTCAATTTGCATCTGTTACATAGTTTTAAGATATTGCGAGGAGAGTGGACACTTGAGAGCTACGCTACTAAGTAGTAACAATTATTAGAAACTTTTTCCTTGCTTGGAATCAAAACTTACTTTCAACTTGCCAGTATTACAAATTTAACCACACACACTTTCAGCTATGGTCTGGTTAGCAAGAAATTATTACGTCCTTCATTGTAGACAGTAATTAATTTTGCCCAAGAGTGCTTTAAGTACATGGGAGCTCACAACAGATTATTTGGGACTCGCTTAATAAGAACCAGATAAAATCCCAGATGCTTCACATTTGCAAACTCTTAATTTAAATTGCCTTTATTTTGTTCTTAATTTATTGGGGGAAGGGATTGGCTAAAGAAATTTGTATCTATTAAATTTGTAGCTTTCAAATCTATTTTATCTTAATGGTTTTCTCTTAGGCATTGAGAATTTTGCCTCTTTCACCCAAAATATTGACTATCCTTTCCATTTTGTGCCATCCACAAATTGGATGAGATGCCTCATGTCTTATCAATCAGTGATCCCCAATCTATTGTCAGAAGAGAAAATGCTTTTTCCCACTTAATATATCTATCTTTTAATGACCAATCAATTTGAAATTTACCAATGGTTGACATCAACTTTGTTCTAGACTTTCTCAAGCCTGTTGGTTATCTCCTTTCTGAATATCAGGACAAGTCAGCCTCTCTCCCATATCCATGTACCTCTCCTGCTTCTCCCCATTGCTAAAACATTTGCTTGTCTTATATTTACTCAATCTATGGAACTTTTTTAAAATCTTGACTCTAGGGGCAGCTGGGTTGCTCAGTCAGGTGATTGTCTGACTCTTGGTTTTGGCCTGGGTCATGATCTCATATTCATGAGTTCAAGCCCTGCATCAGGCTCAGCCCTGACAATGTGGAGCCTGCTTGAGATTCTCTCTCTCCTTCTCTCTCTACCCCTCTCCTGCTTGTGCTTGTGCGCTCTCTCGCTCTCTCTCTCTCAAAATAAATAAATCAACTTAAAAATTTTTCTTTTGAATCTTGACTCTAAAAAAATGTTCCTCTATGCTTAACAATGTTTTTTTTTTTTAATATATCTCTTCTTTCTCTGTTTGTTAATATTTCTGGAATTAAATTACTTCTGAGGAAATGCCCTTATGCCCATCACAAATTTAAATTTCTTACACAAGATACTCTTGGGTATATGAAATAAAGTCTTAAGTAGATGTTTGGATATCCCAAAATTCTCTCCCCTCACTATTACTGATTTCAAAATATGTTGGGCTTGTCCTCCCAAAGAACCATCAGCTTCCCATTCTTACACAATATCAGATTTCATTGATTAGTCCATGATATATGCCTGATTCTCAAGCAATCACGTGCTGGTTCACTTTATTTCACAGGAATATTAAGTCAGTGCCACATATTTTAGGGTTTTGTTACTGGTGCTTATTTGCAGGACTAATTTCTCTATTGACCGTTATAATCTAGATTGTGGTATGGCAACAAACCTTGAAATTGCAGTGGCTTAACATAACAGAAATTTATCTCTCGCTTAAGAAAAGTCCACCATGGGTTGGGACAGCTCTCCAGGGCATCTGTCTCCCTTGCAGTGATTCATGCATTCCTGTGGCTTTTATCTCATGACACTGTCATATCAATATGTGATACCAAAGTTGCCTCAGAGGGGAAGTGTCTGACAAGTCACACATAACTTCTAGAAGCTCCAGACTGCAGATAACATCCATCACTAATACTCAGCATATTGGCCTGAACCATGTACACAGTTCCATAACTGCAAGGGTGCTAGGAAATGTGGGAGAGCATATGGATATTTGCTGAGAAGTAAATATCCTCTGCCAGCCTTATTAGTCAGGGTTCAGCTGGGAAAACAAAAAACGTTCTAGGTATTTCAAGTAGGAAGGGATTTAATACAGGACATTAGAAGCATATATAACCATTTAAAGGGTAGAGAAAGTGAAGGTTAGGCAAGATACCACTAAAGTTCATGGAATCAGCAAGTGCAGGGATCACAGGAAACTGTCACTGATGATTTCAGTTGCCTGTAGGACTCAGAGAAGCTGCTGGCAAAACCTCCTGTCTCCTGTCTGCCAATGCCAACATGACTCACTGCACCTTCTGCTGGAGATTAAAGCTTTCCTCTGCCTTTCAAATCTCAATAGAAACTCAAAGTGCCCAAGACACTAGGCACAAGGCCCACGTGGCTTTTGGACACCTAAAATGTGGCTAGTCCAAATTGAAATGTGCTGTAAGTGTAAAATACACAGCCAAACTTGAAAAATTAGTATAAAAGAGGAATGTAAAATATGTCATTGTTAATTTTTAATATTGATTACATGCTGAAATAATATAATGTAAATATTGGACTCAAGAGAATATGTTGTTAAAGTTCATTTCACTTGTTGCCAAACTTCTCTAGAGTAACTGTGCCATTTCACATCTCCACCTGCAACATGTGGAATCCACTCTCTTCACACCCTCACCAACATTTCATATTTTAGGCATTCCAG
The DNA here is from genome assembly GCF_023721935.1 of Panthera uncia. Lineage (NCBI taxonomy): Eukaryota > Metazoa > Chordata > Mammalia > Carnivora > Felidae > Panthera > Panthera uncia. The sequence goes on from NC_064816.1 coordinate 36,524,151, forward strand.
TGGGTATACAGTGTTATTCAATCGTAGCTTTGATTTGCACTTTCCTCATAGTTAATGTTGAGATTTTTTTTTTTTTTTGCATGCATGTGTGTATTCTCTCTGGTTAAAAAAAAAGTCACTCACATCTTTTGCACATTTTCTAATTGGATTGTTTGGGTTTGTTGAATTTTGAGAGTTCTTCATATATGTTAGATGCCATTCTTTTGTTGGATACATGGTTTGCAAATGTTTTCTCCAAGTCTGTAGCTTGTTTTTTCATCGTGTTAACAGGGTCTTCCGCAGAGCAAACACTTGCCAGTTTGATGAAGTCCATTGTCTCTACTTTTCTTGTTAGAAATCATGCTTTTTGATGGCAACCATAATATTTTTTTGCCTTGCCCTGGATGCTGAAGATTTTCTCTTATATTTTTTCTAAAAGTTTTATAGTTTTGCATTTAGGTCCACATTCAATTTTAAGTTCAATTTTGCATAACTTGTGAGTCTCAGGTCAAGATTCGCATATGGATGTTCCTTCGCTCTAGCACCATTTATTGCAAAGTCTGTCTTTCCTCCACTGGATTGCTTTTTACTTTTGTCAAAAATCAATTGACTAGTTACCCTGACTAGAAGCTCCAGTACAATGCTACGTAGATGTTGCAAGAGCAGACATTCTCATCTCCTTTAAGGTCTTATTCTCAGGGCAAAGAGGTCAGTCTTTCACTATTAAGTATGCTGTAAACTTAGTGTTTTGTAGGTGCTCTTTTTTCAAATTGAGGAAGATCCTCTGTCTTCTAATTTTTCTGAGAGTTTGTAACACGAATGGGTTTTTTAATTTATAAAATGCTTTTTTGCGTATCAACTGATAAAATCATACGAACTTTGTTAGCCTGTTAATGTGATGGGTTAACATTGGTTTTTCAAATTATTGGATCAGCTTGCATCCCTGAAATAAACCATGGTTGGCCACGGCATACAATTCTTTTTATGTATTGTTGAATTCTATTTCCTAATATTTTCATAAAGATCTATATTCATAAGAACATTGCTTTCTAGCTTTTGTTTTCCTCTGTTTTGCACTGTCTTGGGTTTCATTATCAGCGTAATGTTAGCTTCATAAAATGAATTGGGAAGTTTTGCCTCCTCTTTTCTGGAAGGGACTGTGTACAATTTGTATTAATTCTTCTTTACACATTTGTTAAAATTCTCCAGTGAAACATCTGGGACCAGAAATTTCTGTGGGGGAATTGTTTCAATTATGAATTCAACTTCCTCAATGGTCATACAGCTAATCTGTTTCATATTAGGTGAGTTTTCATAGTTTGTGTTTTTCAAGGAATTCATCAACTTCTTCTATGTCATCAAATTTATGTGTGTAGAGTTGTTTGTAGTGTTCTCCTATACTTTTCTCTCTGACAGTCTATAGCAAAAGCCTTTGTTTTATTCCTATTATTGGTAATTTGTGTCTTCTTCTTTCTTTTTCTGTCCCACTGTAAGTTTGTTAACAACCATTTCCATGAAACAGATCTTACTAATTTTATCTGTTGTTTTTCTGTTTCACATTCATTGACTTCTGCTCTTTATTATTTCCTTTCTTCTCTTTGCTTTGGTCTTACTGTTTTTCTTCTTTTGCTAGGTTATTGAGATGAGAGCCTAGATTATTTATTTGGGACTTTTCCTTGTTTCTTTTTGATGTAAGCATTTGATGCTATAAATTTCCCTGTCAACACTGCTTTAGCTGCTCCCCAAAACTTTTATATGTTGTATTTTTATTTTCATGCAGATCAGAATATTTTTAAATTTCCTTTGATACTTCCTTTCTGACCCCTGAGTTATTTATATGTGTATTGTTTGTTTTCCAAGTGTTGGGAGACTTTCTGGTTATCTTTCTGTTTGAAAGATTGATTCCTAGTTTGATTCTCTTGTGACCATAAAACACACTCTGTGTGATTTCAATTCTTTAAAGTTTGTTGAAGTTTGTTTTATGGCCTAGAATATGGTTCACTTGGGCACATTTTCCATGGACACTTAAAAAGAATGTGCATTCCACTGTTGCTTGAGGGATGGTAAGCAAATGTCACTTAGACCTTGATGGAATGGTATTGAGTTCTTCTATATTATTGCTGGTTCTCTCTCTAGCTCTATCAATTATAAATAATTTTGGATTTATTTTTTTACATTTTTTTCAGTTTTTGCTTCACATATTTCATAGGTCTTTAGTTTGATTCAGACACCTTCTTGGTGAGTTGACCCTTTTATCATTATAAAACGTCTCTATCATGTTAATATTCTTGCGTCTGAAGTATATTTTATCTTTATATTTTTATTTATATATATCTTTATTTATATATATCTTTATTTATATTTTATTAATATAGCCATTCCTGCTTTCCTTGGATTAATGCATTTAGAACCAAATCACAGTGTTAAAATTTTTGCTTCAATAATCAAACATAACTTGGAAAACTCAAGAGGAGGAGGAAAATGTATTGTATTTACCAGTATTTTTATTTAACAAGTCCTTCCTTCCTTCCTGATGTTCCTTCTTTTATCATTGTGCAGATTTCCTTTATCCATTCTTTTAGAGGAGATCTAATGGCAACGCTTTCTCTCAGTTTTCCTTTATTTAAGATTATCTTGATTTCCCCCTTATTCCTAAAGAATGTTTCCATTGGATATCGGATCCTGCATTTTAGTTATTTTCTTTCAGCGCCTGCAAAACACTGTGCCACTTCTTTCTGGCCTCCATGATTTCTGTTGAGAAATAGTCATTCTAATTATCTTTCCCCTGTAGGTAAGTATTTTCTCCACTCCTTTTAAGACTTTTTCTTTTGTCTTTAGTTTCTGGACATTTAATTATGATGTGTCTTAGTGTAGATTTCTTTGTGTTTATCCTATTGGGGATTTACTTAGCTTCGTGAACCTGTAGTTTTATGTATCTTGGCAAATATGGGAGATTTCACATATTATTTTTTGAGTAATTTTTAGCCCATTCTTCTTCTCCTCTTCTCTTGGGAGTCCATTGACACAAATATCACATCTTTTGTTACAATCCCACCCATCCTTGAGGCACTCACATTTTTTTTTCAGTATATTTTCCTTCTGTTGGATAATTTCTGTTTATCTCTGTGAAGATTCATTGATTCTTTTATCTGTACCCTCCATTCTGCTGTTGCACCCATGCATTAATCTTTTTATGCTGATTGGTGTATTTTTTACTTCTAAAGGTCCCACTCGGTTCTTCTTCTTACCTTCCATTTCTTTTCTGATCTTTTTTGTTTATAAGAGGTTTTATTTTTTCATTTGTTTCAAGTATATTTTTATTTTCCCACTGAAGCATTTTTTTTTATCATGGCTGCTCTAAAATCTCTTAGAACTCTAATATTTCCACCATCTTGGTGTTAAGATCTGTTGATTGTCTTCTTGCATTCTTGTTTAGACTGCCCTGGTTCTTGCTATGATGTGTGATTTTTAATAGAAATATGGACATTTTCATAGTATGTTGTGACATTCTGAATCTTATTTAAACCTCTGTTTTAGCTTAATTTTTTGGTATGGCTTCAGCATGAAAAAGGAGGAAGCAATGCCTCCTTACTGCCAGCTAGCAGTAGAAATTCATTCTCCTCACTCATTCTCTGTTGACACCAAAAGTGATGTCCACATTACTGTTTGTGTGAATGGAAGTCTAGGCTACACTTTGGTCTCCACCAACACCACAGGGAATTGGGTTGGGGTGGATGTCTCATTATCACTTGGTAGTGATGAAAGTCTGAACATGCTGTTTGGGCTTTTTTGACATTATCCTGCTGGTGATGTTGGGGAGCTTTGTTATATATAGTCCAACAAGGCTGAATGTCTAGGTTTCCCACTTTGTCTGCTGGAATGGCTGGGGTGGAACCATATTTTTTTGTGGTGTTTGCCTGGAGTAAAGTGGTTATTTTCCAAAAGTTTTCTGTCTTTTCAGGCTGCTCCTTTCCTGATTCTTTGACTAGAGAGAATGAGCTTTTGTTTGAGGCTGGTGTGTGTGTGTGTGTGTGTGTGTGTCCATTGGAACTTTCTGGATTGCTAACTTCTTCAGCTCCAAGTCTAAGATACATGAGGCAAAAAAGAAACCCAAGAAACTCACTTCCACTTTGTTTCTTGGATCCTAAGCTCCCTATCTGGTCTGCCTGCATTTTCTACCTTTCAGGGACATGTCATACACATTGTATATGCACTTCAAGGGTTTTAGCTGTACTTAAGTGAGAAAAGTGGGGAAAACCACATCTTCCCAGAAGTGCAAGTTTATGATTCTCTTTTTAAAAGGTAATATAAAGCCTTCAAATAAAGAGCCTATTTTTGAGGATCTGAGCCCCCCCATTTCATATCAATTATCAGTTAACTACTCCTTCTCACAGTTCTCAGAATCATTGGCAAGTAAATAACTCAAGCCCCTTACCCAGAGCACTCCCTGCACTCTCCTGCTTATCACGGACTTCCAAAAGTAATCTTTATTTCCGACACTACCCATTTAACTCACATGTCTTTCTCTAATAGAGGAGGGCATGTCCTTGGTCATGGAACTATATCCTGCCGATGGAAACTTTCAATAATCTTCGAAGATACTGTTCATCCCCGATAATATACGTGCTATTATTCATTTGTTAGAACTAGAACATCCAGCATTGAACACTTTTGTCTAAATGCCTCCAAATTCTGCTTTGAAAGTTAATTCAGAAGAAACACAGAATAGCTTTATCCACTTTCAAGTCTTTAGTTACTTTCCCTTCACAGATACCACCCAAATGATGATGGCGCCAGCTTCGAGTTACCTTCTGAGTTCCAGAGGCATGGATCCAACTGGCCACCTGACAGTGTAGTCTAACTGTCTCTTTCAAGCCAGCATTACCTGGCCTAACCCATGACACCACCTTCTCTGTCCCCACCCTTCAACTCTATTTCTTGTCTAATAGAGTTCCCTGTGTAAGGGAGTGGGTACCATTATGTAGGCAGTTGAACAAGACAGAAACTGGCAGCATCTTTGACACTCCTTCTCTGTGGACTCATATATACCCAGTGGTATCCTGTTTGATAACCAGATCTCCATAAAAGAGAATGTATGCATATATGTTGAAATTTATCATAGGTGTTATCGATATAAAAAAGGTATAGCATATAGTTTACAAATAATCAACTATACAATACCCTGTTTTAAATTTCATATAGCCAGTTGATTCTCACAGAATGCTTTCATTCCTTTTTGCCAAATTCTTGAATCCATGGTCAGCTTAGGATTGTAACTGAATGTATTTCTGATGTGTATGTCCGTTGATAATTTCCTTTACATTAAAGAGTAAGACATGAGTGAAACAACTAAGATGTTTGTCAAAACTTCATTCTTTTTTTCGATGATGTGAATGACTTATTTGCTGAATCAGATCATTGTTTTCACATACTAGAGGAATGTTTCTTCAATTTTGTGTAATATTAACAGTGAAACATCTGCAGACATGACACCCTTTTAAAATCAATCTGTATTATTAACATTTTCTCCATCACTTTCTTGAGTCTAGAAAATCAACAACATAATAAAGCAAGCCCTGTTTTACAGTGTTTGACAATTACCAAGGATTAAATACTCCCGCTATGACTAATTTAAACTGCAAACATGATGTAACTGAATGTGGAGTTGGAGAGATTTGTGCAGTAACCCCCCTCCCATCAAATGGTATTTCCCATAGAAACACAAAAGACATAAATAATATGAAGAGCGCAGAAAATAATGAAATGTAATAAAATAGGAATTCATTACTTTTACATATTTATTAAGTTTATTTTAATATAATTTAATTTTAAGTTTATGTAATTTAATTTTTAATAATGCCTATGTGTAATAACGAACTAACAAAATTCATGAAAATCTGAGAATTTAACTATTGGCTCTTGCAAACTGGTAAGAACCAGCTCTGGGACACTATGATAAACAGGCCCTGATCATGGGGTGCCGGGGTGGCTCAGTCAGTTAAATGTCTGACTTCAGCTCAGGTCATGATCTCATGGTCCATGAGTTCAAGCCCTGTGCCAGGCTCTGTGGTGACAGCTCAGAGCCTGGATCCTGCTTCAGATTCTGTACCTCCCTGTCTCTCTGCCCTTCCCCAGCTCCTGCTCTGTCTCTCTTTCTCTGTCACTCAAAAATAAATAAACATTAAAAAAATTTTGTTTATATAGGCCCTGATCATTCTACCCTAAAAAGTCCCTTAAACCACTTTACCTTCTTCCCTTTCTAACACTATGGCCCTAGCCTAAATTGCCACTGCTTTTTAATTAGAACCTCCATACAGCCTCTTGTTTTTCTATATCTATCCATAACTCTACATAACTTTTTCTTCAACCTTCAGCCAGAATAATTTTTTTCAGAATAGTTTTTTTAATGCCTGTATGACCATGTTGTCCAATGCATTCAGTAATTTCTTCAGCAAATGATAACTAAATTGTATATCCGTGGCACAGTTTTAGTTGACCAGGATAAATGTCAACAAAGGAAAGAATCCCTGCCTCATGTAAAATACATTCTACTGGGGGATATAGACATTATACAAAACACAATAAATGAAGTGTACTGCACCAGGAGGTAATGAATGCTACAAGAGGGAAAAAATGCAAAGCAAGGTAAAGTAGAAATGGCAAGGCAGTTGCAGTATTAAGTCTGGTCCTCAAGATATGCCCCATAATTTAGTAGAAATTTGAGCAAGGACTTGAAGAAGGTGGGGGGGGGTGGATCCATTTAGATGGGGGGGAGGGCAAGGGGAATAGCCAGTGGGCACAAGGAGCCCAGTGCAGCAAGAATAGAGTGAGCAGAGGAGGGAGTTAAAAAAATTAAGTAAGAGAGCTAATGACAACAGAATATAGAGGGTCTCAACAGGTCATGGTAAGGACTTCAGCTTTTACTGTGATCGAAGTAGGGAACCATTGCTGGGTTTTGAAAAGAAGAGTATCACACTTTTTCAGCAGATCACTCTGGATTAAAACGTTTCAGCTGCTTTCCTTGTTCTTAAAATAAAGTCTAGTGTTCTTCAGATGGCCAACAGACACATGAAAAGATGCTCAACATCACTGATCATCAGAGAAGTGCAAACCAAAACCACAGTGAGATATCACGTCACACCTGTCAGAATGGCTAGAATCAAAAACACGAGAAACAAGTGTTGGTGAGGATGTGGAGAAAAACGAACTGTCGTGCAGTATCGGTGGGAATATAAACTGGTACAGCCCCTGTGGAAAACAGTATGGAGGTTCCTTAAAAAATTAAAGTTAGAACTATCCTCTGATCCAGTAATCTCACTATTGGGTATTTACACAGACTACAAAAACACTAATTTGAAAAGATATATGCACGTCTATGTTTATTCCAGCAATGTTTACAATAGCTAAATTATGGAAGCAGCCCAATGGCCCATCAATAGATGAATAAATAAGATGTGGGGTGTGTGTGTGTGTGTGTGTGTGTGTGTGTAAGACACACACACACACACACACCATGGATGGACTAGAGACTGTAAAGTGAAATAAGTGAAATATTATTCACTTATAAGTGAAATAAGTCAGTCAAAGAAAGACGAATATCATACAATTTCACTCATATGTGGAATTTAAGAAACAAAACGAATGAAGACAAAAGGAGAGAGACAAAGCAAGAAACAGACGCGTAACTGAAGAAAACACACTGATGGTTACCAGATGGGAGGTTGTGGGGGGATGAGTGAAATAGGTGATGGGGATTAAAGAGTACACTTATTATGAAGGAAAAAAAAAGAAGGAAAAGAAAAGCTATTGCTTTTCATTTGGTGTACCAAGCCCCAAATGGTGTCACCCTTGTGCCATCTTGTCATCCTCACCTCCTGCTCCTTTCCCTTCATATATATATCTGAATAGGGTTCTGCTTTCCAGGGCCCCTGTCAGGCAGTTATAGCTACCAGAACTTGTCCTTCATAATATTTATCATACTAAATGATTGCTTTTGATTTTGTGGTTCGCTGTTTATTGTGTGTATTGCCTACCTCCACAGCTACTTAAAAAAAAAAAACTAGGGGCGCCTGGGTGGCTCAGTCGGTTAAGCATCCGACTTCGGCTCAGGTCATGATCTTGCAGTCTGTGAGTTCAAGCCCCTCGCGGGCTCTGTGCTGACAGCTCAGAGCCTGGAGCCTGTTTCGGATTCTGTGTCTCCCTCTCTCTCTGACTGACCCCCCCCCCCGCCCCGTTCATGCTCTGTCTCTCTCTGTCTTAAAAATAAGTAAACGTTTAAAAAAAAAAAACTTGGATTTAAGCAAAACTGTTGACTTTTTTTCAGTGATCTATCTCAAAGAATTAAACCAGTGCTTGGCACATAGTAGACACTCAAATATTTGTTGACTGAATGAATGTGTTATGTGTTGCTAGATTCCAAATGCTCAACCCAGGGTCTGTCTAATGATATACATTCTGCATTTTTTTGGTTGAATGAATAGGTAATCCAATGCATGATGGGTGGATGGATTGATGATTAAATCCGTGAAAAGAAAGAATGAATAAATGAATGGTTGATGCATTTCTGTAGTCCTAGTGCTGAACCCAAAGTCTAGGTCATGGTAGGCATTGTTTAATTTTTTTTTTTTTTAACAAATAGATGATCGAGTGAATGGATGGAGTGGAGGATTGAATGAGTGAATGAAAGTGAACATATGAATGAATGACTGAATGAATGTATTATCTTGAGTGAAGTCAGAAGAGTTTCCATCCTCCAAGAAGAATATCTCTTCTGCCTAGAGTGTGTCCCTTGACTGGCCCATTAGTTTTCTTCTTGGTTTCCTGCCGTGGATATATTTTGAAGAACATTTTTATTAGCTTTGGAGTCACTTGCAAGGTAAACTTGAATTCTCTTTTGGCTCGCCTGTGTTCTTGTTCACACCTGACCTGCCATAGTTTGCGGATCTCCCTGGTTTCCTTACTTGGGCCACATTTCCAAGTGCCCCTTTGATCTCTGGTGCATACTTTTGCTAAGCTTCCAATAAGGTGTTTTTAAACAGTCTCCAGATTTCCTGTGGCTTATTGACTTTTTAAATTATTCCTTTCATTTGTTTTTCCTAACCAGTGCCTACACTTGTTCTTAGATTCTCTTTATAAAATTGAGTAACCACATGATATATAAATTTTCTCTCCTAGCCCAGAATGGTCACAGTGTTATGATCACTTGGTGATACTTTTTCTTCCAGGCCCTGTCCATCACTCAAAGCCAACTGTAAAATATTTCCCTCCTTAATAACTCTAAAATCATTTTTCTAAGAGGAGATCATATATCTTATCCAGTAAGCTTATATTTGTATCCCTAATCAATATGTTAACTGTGAATAAATACGTCTTCAAGCAAGCATGGAGCATGCTGTGTATATATGCCTCAGCATGAGTGTGTGTGTGTGTGTGTGTGTGTGTGTGTGTATACACTGTATAATGAACAGGCACTTTGAAAACCATCTCATTTATTTCTAACTAGAAAGCCTCTAATCATGATCTCCCTTCTGGCAGAAGCCCAAGTCTACTCACATACAAGTCATAAATGTTTTCGGTTCCCATCTACAGAGACCAAATGTGAGTTTGTTTCTTTTTTGTCATACGTTCACCTTCCAAGGCCTATCTGAGGATAGAGTTCAACAACCCAGTGGAAGTAGGAATCATTTACTATCACGAGAAACTCGCGTTTGCATTTTCTGACCAAGCATTTCATCAGACAGAATTTTTCCTACCGAAGATGTTTACTTTCAACCATTTTTTGCTTTATTTGGCCAAAAGGTACATTCTTTGCTACATTCACTGGTCATGTATACACTACCCAAAGTAGGGATCACAGGGTTTTCATCTGCAGATTTTTACCAGACTAAAGTGAACTGAGGAGCATGTTAGGAAATTCGACCCCGTGGTGTATATATACTTCTTGCAAATATTTTAGCAGACTGGCTGGTCCTCCAAACTTTTATATGATAAAACACTTACATAGTCACTGTTTATTCAGATTATAGATTGTGGCGTGAATGTAATAGATGGTGTTTTAAATAGTGAGAACTGAAAATGTACTTTTTCCCACTTCCAACTTTTGAATCGGTTAAGTTGTAATGAAGAAGCTTTAAAATTTCGGTGATATGTTTTCCACCCATGATATTGACATATGCACACAATTACCTTTTTTTTTTTTTCCTTTCGAGACAATTTCATTCTTTGTCGTGTTGGCTGTGGTGCACCAATAAAGCCAAAAGATCATATTAGAATTCATGACAGTTTTCACATTGCATTATCAATATGTGGAAATAATTGTCTGCTCTGAGATTAAATTACATTATTGTGTATCTTTTTCATGCCTAATAAATAATGATGGATGGCTTTTATTTTCATCACCACCTGCGACCATTTAGTCACCCCTTGATTGTTGAAGATAAAATAATAAAGGCAAGTGTTATGTTGCAGGCCGGAGAATGTAGTCAAAACAGTTGTATGTTCCTTGTTTCCATTTGGATTGTTTTAGTCCCTAAAGAGAAATGCATGGTGGTCTGTAAAAGAGATCAACCTAGGGGGAAACATAGCAAACAGTTCACATAAATGAGGGGAGAAAGTGGGAAAATAGTTTTTTTTTCCAGTAGAACAATAATTATTTCTTGGTGCGCGATTCTTAATCTGAGAATGAGTTTTTTGTTCTGCTGTGCAAATCAGTTACATGCAATTAGAATGCAAAGCGGAGGCACATCTTACTGTTTAGCCTTTTAAAATAGAAATGAAAACAGCCCAGAAATTGTAGCAAAGTTGAAAATGCATGCTAGGTAATTTTGAAATCCAAAGACATAAAGCCATGCATAATAAAAAGGCCACTCTAAACTCATTACATTTTTTGAAATTGGCAATTGGGAGGCTTAATTTTAAAATCCGAACTTGCATGTTTGCGAACTTATTAACTATATTTTGAATGGTCAATCGTATTGCCAGTGTTTAGTTGTGTTTTGTTCGTCCCCCAGTATACAGTTCCAATGCCTCATAATTTGGTTTAATCTATGTCTGACCTGTTCACATTTTTTTTAATTGACCAATGTTATGCTTAAGCAAAATTGATTCATGTTTTCTGTTGAGATTTTTGAATTAAAATTATAATCAGCAAATGCTCTGAGTGGTCAGGGGAAAAGAATCACCTCCAAGTTTTATGATACTGTTACATGTCATGTCTGAAGAATGTGAGCTTTTTTAGAAAGTAAATATATAGTGTTTATAATGGCAACTAGTCATTTGATCATTTGAGTTGCAACAGTGAGGTAAGAAAGCAAACTATAGACAAAACCTTTTTTGATATTTGGTTATGAGTCACAGGTCGACTCTACAGGACATCTTCACGTGCTTGGCTCTATTATCTTTAAATCAAAAGATGACAATCTTTTCAGGCATAGCAAAGACTCAGACCAGAATCTAAACGTAATCCTATCGAATGTCAAGTTACTGCAGAGAAGTGGCTTGAAATATAGGCCAACAGTCCATTATTTGACGAACCCCAAGTGAACACTTAGACTTGTGGAGTCAGTCTTTTGCTGGTTATTCTATTAATGCTCTGCCCAATTGTTTTAGAGCATTCATTTAAAAAGAAGGAGGGACCTTTCCCTTGTTTATGGCTGTTTTGCTATCTGACTACCCATCTCCCTCTGTAATTAAATGCCGTGAATAAAATAAAAATAAACATAATTTTATTTGTACCATTACTCACTGCAGAGATTACATCTTCACATTTCCTAAGAGAATCAAAGACCACTCGTGCTTGCTTCTTTCCCATTTGACAAAGTTATGCAGAAGTCACAGGTTTTCTAGATTCTCTGAGCCTGGGAGGAATTTTGTGTGTTAGCAGCCGTTGAGACATATTAATTTGCAGTGGGTACATATGTGTTTACCCTCTCTCAATGATCAAGATTTTGCTTGGCCCAGGAAAACACCTTAAAAGGCTAGTCCTACAAAACAGACTTGTATAAAAATCACCCAGAGCTTATAACTTGGACGTCTATCTGTGGACACAAAGCTACTCTAAAGAAAGTAAGAATTAGCACATGCCACATAACTATTCTAATCAGAGCCCCTGCTAGTCCTTTTCTACCCCATCCCCAGGTTCTATGGAAGTCCTGAGAACCCAAGGCTTTACCCAAATGTACCTAGCCACAAATATCTTGATCTCCCTCCCTGGCAAACAGAAAGTTCTAGAATGACATCCCCAAAGCATAAGAGACTCTTAAAAACTGATAACAAACTGAGGGTTGATGGGGGGTGGGAGGGAGGGGAGGGTGGGTGATGGGTATTGAGGAGGGCACCTTTTGGGATGAGCACTGGGTGTTGTACGAAAACCAATTTGACAATAAATTTCATATATTAAAAAAAATAGAATGACATCCCCGTAGGATAGGGTGTTTGTTTGTTTGTTTCTCTTAAATTATCTCTTATCTGTTCTGATTTTCTTCAGCCAAAGTCTTCCTGACATAATCTAGAAGAAGAAGGAGGGGTGAAGGAAGAGGAGGGGAAAGAGAAAAAAGACGGGAAGGAAAGGAAAGGGGAAAAAAGAAGGAAAGGGAAGGAAAGGAAAAGGGAAAAAAGAAGGAAAGAAGGGAAGGAGAAAACATGTAGAATAAATAACTACACCATAAATATACAAATATGCCATAAATATACAAAATGGAAATGCTGAACTAGCACCATTAAAATAAATCATTCTTAGTGCTGTAATCATTTGGGGGGCTTTTTTTTTTTTAACTTTCACACTTTCTATCCTACTGGTTTGCTCCTTCTAAGAGTGTTTCCTGGGCCTGTGCTACATATATGAAGACATGCAGGAGTTTTTAATTCACACCAAAATTATTAATGTTCTCAGCTTATGTATTTGCAAGGAGATGTATGAGCAAAATAACTTACATCCAAGTGTGCACTAAAATACTGGAACATGGAAACTCCCCTGCTGTTAACAGTTAATAGTTCAGTGCTCTGGGCTAACAGCAGTTACTCTGCACTTCTCGGAAAAACATTTGGGAAAAAATACTTTTGAGTAATAAAATTAGTGTTAGAATGACAACAAGCGTCAACATATTTGAAGCTTCTTGAGTCCTTTTGACATTTAAAATACTCTACACACAATTTGATCATTTTTAGGCAGTGTACCTATTTATAAATGTGATTTCTCACATCAGGAAAAATCACTTTGTCTAAAATATAGACAAACTTCAAAGCATTACCACCAGCAAAGTCATTTTGGATTAAGACTCTTAAAATAAACTTACTAACTGAGCAGTAAATATTTGTCCAATTGGATCTTCTAAATGTTGAAATTTGTTAGTCATTGTGGTTGAACTAATGCAGCACAATGAGATTGCTTTCACTTTTCCAGCAGCCGCCTTAAGTCATGTTAGTACTTAACAACTAGTCCTGGGTTTCAGAAAACACTGTTAGGGAAGGAAAAACAGACTCTTTGGCTAGAGCTATGGAAGGAGGGTGGGACCTTCTGAATTACATGACTCCATAAGATGTAGGCAATTTTATTCTGGCAAGAAATTCAGGCTTTTGCATTTTATTTTTACACTCAATTCAAGTACATGTGCCCAAGTCCTCTTCAAAAGGAAAGATTCTTACTCGTCTGCAGAGCACAGATTAATTAATAATTAATTGTTCCATTTTATCTTTCAGGTTACAGTCTCACGTGTTTTGGAGCTCTGCGAGCCGTAAAATGATCTGCCCAAAGGTGAGTGACTAGGATCACAGTGTAATTGCAAAGAGATGAGCTCAGATCATGTCCAAATACATGTGAAGGGAGGTCCACTCTTCTTGATGAATATAGTCAAGACAATGTCATGGATTAGCTTTCACCCTTTGGTGGAATGTCTAGTGTTTTTGGTTGTCTTCAAGATATTATACAAAGCACCTAGAAAATTGTGCCTTAAGGGGGATCATTTCTCAGGTGAAAGAGTGCACTGAGCTTATCAAGATGTTTCATTAGCAAGATATGTATTTGAAAACTGTGAAACACACATGCGGGAATGACTGGTGAAATTTATGGCGTATTCCATTGGGCTAGTGGATTTCACTTTGCAACAGACATTCTAATAACGGGCTCTAATCTGCCTGTCCAGACCACGGACAATTTGATGTAGCTCCACTATAGCATATTTTAAACTTTTCCCGAAGTTCAGGAATATATCTTTCAGAATCCGTCAGTACTTCAGAAGCATGGCTCGCCAAACCAATCAATCTAGTACAAAGTTTGTTTTTAGATTTCAAGTTCCTTGTTACTGCTTTGTAAGCAGATGTCTTCAAAGATATAATATGGTGAAGAGATTATGTGATTTTTGGGTGTAGCAATTCTGCCAGTTATAATTAAAAGGGCCAACATCCAAGTTTTGTTTTCTTTATAAACACTGCGGAGTGTGTCAGTGGCCAATCTAAAATTACCCACAGAAGAGTGTGTGCTCTCTTCTTTAGCACAAGATAATGAAGATGGTGTGTGAAACGCGCCATGGTTATAATAAGCTGATGGACTTGTGGTCCTACGCGCAAACTTGTCCAAGTGTAATTATAAGAGTTTTCAGAGAATTGTTGCTTCCTAAACTGACTAGTCAAGTGACTCAAAAGTTAATATCACCGACTTAACCATCTGACTCTGAAGGTCTACAGTTGTACCTTAGAAAAGAACTACTTGGAATCAGTCATCCTTTCTTACAGGGAAAAGACTTTTTTTGAGATGAATCTCAATGCAGGGCAGCCTATTTTGCATTTTGTCTATAGATTGTTTCTGGGAAGGTGAAGTGTGTCTAAAAATGAAAGGCAATGCCCAGCTGAGCATCCAGTTCTTTCTCCCATGCATGGAGAGAAAGGAGACAGTATGAACCTGCTCTGATGTTTGTGTGGTTGAGAAGGTGTGATTGCCGGACCCCACCCGAATCGCAAGGGCAAGAAATCAGATAGGGATCCAGAATAGGATAGGAAACATCTCAAGATGATTATGTAATCATAAGCCTCTATAGCAGTGGTTTTCATGTACAGAGAATAAAATCAGTATAAAAGAATCAAGACATCTGCATGTAATTCAAAGATTGGGAGATCATCTGAGACAGATGGACGTTGATGGTAGAAATCTGGGTAAATCAGGGAAGCCAAGAAAGCCTTTTCTCCTTCATGTTTTAGGCATAATCCTTTATAAATTCCACAGGCGAACTGAGATGTCATAATGTCCTTCCAGTAATACGTCAGGGAATCCTAATGCCTCCTATTGGGAGTCTCCCTTGGAGGTATGGATGAATGACTTACAGGTTCTTAAAGGGGATTGGGTACAAGAGCCATTAAAGACAAAAATCCTATTCAAACCAGCCTCACATTTTGCTGCAGTTTCCTTTGCTTTAGATATTCTCCGTGTCTTAAGGCAAATGTCTCCTGTGTCAAGCCTACCAGATTGAACTAGTAGGTGACTTGTAATTATTAAAAAAGGCAGAAGGCATAAAATTAGAAACAACTACCCTTACCAAAACAACCATCCAATTGAAAAAAAAAACTTTTTCAGTGCTGAACTCTTTTTATATTTGCTCTTATTTCTGGGAATACGCATGCATTGATAGGTCATTCTCATATCACCGCATGCTCTCCTTATGTAAATGCAGGCACATGTTTATGTTGAATCCATTCCCCTACAATGTAGTCAGAGCAGCCTTTGCAAAGTTAAAAAGGGAAATCTGATTATTTAGTATCTGAGTGAAGACCAAAACACTTACTCTATGCTGGATGGGCCCCTGCATTCTCATCCAGACACATTTTACACCATTTCCTTTCATTGTTTCTGCCCCACCTACTCTGGCTCACTTTCATTCTGTCTCCTCCCATCTGACTTCCATATGGTATTTGCATATCCCTCCCCCTTAGCCTGGAATCCTTCCTCCGGCGTGCCTCCCCAGCTAAGACAAGTACTTCTGTTTTTGTGTCTGATTAGATCATGATTCTTGTGTCATGGAAGTAATCATGATTATAACTTTACGTGTATATGTATGATCACTTGTCTGATGTCTCCTTCTTGGACTGGTAGCTCCATGAGGAAAAGAACCATGTTTATTTGGCTCATGATTATATCCCTTGAATGTATACCAATGCTTGGAACATAGGCACTCACAAATATTCGTGAGGTGAGTGAATATATGTCCAGATATGTTTTGATAATGTTTTCCTATGGCATAAAGGCCTTATATCTATAATCTATCTGGTGGAGCCCCTAAGCAATATAGAGGGGGACTTTGTCTATTACACTATCACGACTGGTCAGGTGAAGTAACCCTAGCGTCGTCTCTGGGTTTGACGTAATAGAGGTTGGATGTTTCACTCTTGATGCGGTCAAATGTGGACTGGGAGTGGGGGTTTGCTCTGCTCCGCGGAGTCATGCGTGGATCTGGGCTGTTTTCTCCTACTGCTCATCCCTCTATTAAGTCTCAGAGTCCTCCCTGAATTCTTGGTATCCATCATCCAATAAACAAAGAAACAGAAGGATGAGGCCAGGAGGTGGATGTAATGTGTCACCCCTTTCCACTTTCTCTTATCCTGAATAGAGTCACATGATCCCACTTGATGGCAAGGCAAGCTGGGAAATAAAACCTTCCTAGTGTGACACAGGTCTGTCTCTGCTTCAATTAAGTACAATAACTACAATTTGCCAGCAGTTAGTAGGTGCTTCCCAAATCATATCATCAGTGAGAAAAGGAGACCAGGGCCCAAAACCAAACTCACAAGTAAGGCAAGTGCCAACATTAAATGGATTTAGTGGTATTGTGTCTGTCTAGGAATGTGCTACATGATTTGGTAAATACAGTTTTCCTACTGCAGAGAATCTCAAAACAAGTACATTTTGAAAATGAACTTTGAAGAATCAGCTGGAGGGTATACAGATTTTCATATTCGCTTAAGGATTTTTCTTTTTCATATTGTACTAGTTAATGTGCCAAAATGAAAATAGCTTTCCACAAAGTGGAAGTTATACTATAAAGTTGGAATTGGTATTATCTATTGCTGAATTTCAATGGAATCTCAAGCAGAGTGATGTAACTCTGAAAGCAGGATCCTGTTCCTGAATGTTTCCCTGAGATTGTGTCAAATAGATCAGGAAAACGAAATGTATGCAAGGCTGAGTTTTCAATCAACAGGCACAAAAAAGACCCTGGTAGATAAATCAATTTAAAGAGAGCATATACAATAACTGACTGGCAGTATTGTAAAGACAACTTTTTAAGCCTGACATGGAAGATATTCTTGAAGAATAATTTATCTGAGAGAAAATCAACCTGCCCTGTAGAACTACCAAATTTAGTGTTACTCTACCTAATGCATTGTTATCAATCTTATGATTTGGAAAAAATGTTTCTCTTTTAATTTAACTTTTTCTTTTGAGAAAATATGTAACACGGACCTGTGTTGCTCTTCGATGTAGAAAGCAGACATTAAATTGGATTTCAGATTAAGTGACACAGGCAGACTAAGATTAAATGCCAAGGTCATCTATGAAATCGATTTAATCACATGTACAATCGTGATGTGCTTTGTCATAGAGCAGTGCTTCCCCAACTTTGTACTTTTGTCTTTCCTAATAAGCAATTCATCAGGTATCTTTCATCATCTTTGCTTTTTTCCATTTGTTGTGGGGGAGGATAGTGTCCTTGTTGGTCAGTATTTTCATCCCCGTCTCTCTCAATGTTTTCTTCTCCTCACTTCTTAGATAACGAAAGATGGTATGTAAACTTAGTTCCGTATTCCATTGAGCCTAAGGTACTGTCAGTTGTAAGATGCGCCATTTTTATTTACCAAGAAAGAAAACACAGTGCTGCTTAAGCTATCATGCAATGCTTTCTTATCACCTACAGTTTTTATTCTTTGCTTACCAAAAGAACAATTTTAGACTTAGACACATTTTTATCATATTTCACACTTGTACAAACATAAAAAGTAAAACATGAGTAAAATAAATTGGTTAAAGTGTTCCTAAAATCTCCACAGACTTATAGTCCAAGTCTTCTGAATTCATTTTTGACACAGTTGTTGATGTTTGTGTTTTTCCACACACTCTCATCTTCTGTGCCATCACAAACGTTAGCATCCTTCAAAGAATGCTCCACCGTCATCCCCAAGACTTTCTTCCAGGCTGCTGACATGCCGTCCTGCGGTAAGTTTTCATGAGTAAGCACGGCTGGTGATAGCTCTGTCATGACCACTGTCTGGTCAGCAGCCATGTTAAGATACTTTCCACTTGTGAAAAAAATATATCAAGAACTTGTTAAATACTCTTTCTTGTTGAAGGTACATCTGAAAACATAACCCAACAGCTTATCTCAATTCCCTAATACTGTCTGCTGTTTTAGGTACTTTTTTTCATGCTTGTTTGTTTAGTTTGAGAGAGTGAGACAGAGCCCGAGCAGGGGAGGGGCAGACAGAAAGGGAGAGAGAGAATCCCAAGCAGGCTCCACACTGTCAGTACGAAACCTGATGTGGGGCTTGAACTCACAGACCACAAGATCATGACCCGGGCAGAAATCAAGAGTCGGATGCTCAAGCAACTGAGCCACCCAGGGACCCCTGGTCTGCTGTTTTCAGAGTATAAAATATCACTAGCATGACATATCTTTTCTTAATTTATTTAGCCTTTTATAATGATATAGATGTTTAATAGTAAAGGACACTCAGAAATTATTGTCACAGTAACAGTAAACTCCATGAAATTCATGTAGGTAATGTAGATTAAAATCTTTGTCTCTAGCCTTACTCAAAGTTAAATTAAAATGTAACTCTCTGGGGGCGCCTGGGTGGCTCAGTCGGTTAAGCGGCCGACTTAGGCTCAGGTCATGATCTCGCGGTCCGTGAGTTCGAGCCCCGCGTTGGGCTCTGTGCTGACAGCTCAGAGCCTGGAGCCTGTTTCAGATTCTGTGTCTCCCTCTCTCTGACCTTGCCCCATTCATGCTCTGTCTGTCTCTGTCTCAAAAATAAATAAACGTTAAATAAATAAATAAATAAAATGTAACTCTCTGTAGCCTCTCAAAGTCGATGACAATTCACTATGGGCATTCCTCACATATTACATTATTGTGTTCTTGAATGCCTATGAAGAAACTGAGTATTCTTAAATAGAATCATATTTTCTACCATCTTCGATTTTTACTTCAGAATTTCTTTTCTGAATTTTTGCTAGATCTTAACATTCTACCCTCTCCTGAAGTGAGTCTTTATCTCCCTCACTCTTGCTCTCATCTCTTTTAAAGACGGATAAAGTTATGCAAACTTTAGCTTAACTGTACTTGGGAACACTCGATGTTTGAAATAAGCTCCCTAGAAATATTTTTGTGAAGTCTTAAACCCCCTGCGTATCGTGAATAATAAACAATGATTATCTGGTTTAGATTTGTTTTCTTTTACAGGCTGGCTTACACTGAAGACATTTTGGTTTCCATTTATGAGTTAACACCCCTAAACATGTTCTGCTGAACACTGTAATTGCGTCCTAACAACTTTGTCATAAAAGCAAAGAATTCCTTATTAACTCCATTATTTTTTATTTGTTTTTTTTTTCCTACATGTTTGTATTTTAAAATATATTTTCCATGGTAGGGACTCTGTGAGTCTTAGAAATGCAACTAGGCAGATGTACTGACCACAGTTACCAAGGAAGCAGTTTCCTTGGCGATGGCCAGCCGTCATCAAAGCAGTCTACGTTCTCGGTCCTTCCCACGTGACTTGCTCTCACATGCTGTAAAACTTGGGTAGCAGAAGCAGCTCTTTGTAAATCATCAGCCCTCACCCGTCCCTACTCACCCAACACACCACGAATTTTTATGAAGCCGGCAAGTAAGAGCAGGTGGTAAATTGTTTGTGATGTTCTTTGAGAAGTTTTACAAGGGCCCCAGGCCACAATTCACCATGAAGGATTTCTGGTTTCCTGAACTTTCAGTTCAACCCAGAATTTATTCCAGTCATTTGAAGAAGATCCAAAAATATATCAGCCGATGCCCAAAGGTCAAAGCTGCAAGAGATCCAATAATAAGGAAGAAGGCTTTTACAGAGTAAATATTTCCTAGTGGTTAAAAGGAGAGGTATAAAGAATCAGGCATTTCCCTAACCATGACTTGTAGTCAAGCTACATTGCCTCTCTGCCTGAATTTCTGCAAGTCATAAGTGAGAACATTAATACTTGTTGGTATGGTATTTGAGCCTCTAATAAGAGTCTATGATTAAGATTGTTTGATTTTTTAATCTTAAGAAACATTTGAAAAAAAATACTTCATTACATCCTTGACCCTTGAAAAATTGAAAATGACATGCCACCGGTACAAAAGACTATTATTTTCCCAAATGAAATTTACAACATGGATGGTACCTGAGTATTGGCTGATAGTGAGAACCCCCCATGTTACAAGTACCTTCTGTTTGCTATGCCATTTTCTCTTTGCAATAACTCTATTTGGCAGACATTACTATTCCCAATTTGTAGGCAAAAAACAGACCTTGAGAGAGCAAATAGTTTACCAAAGCCTACAACTAGCAATTAGTATGAGGATGTGAACTTCAGGCAGATTGACTGCAGATCTCACTACTCTACAGTATTCCTTCATATATGCGCAGACCTCTTCTTTTGTGTGTCAAATTAACACACCCTAGGTTGCTTTTCTTTTTCCTGTTCTCCCACCTGTATCAGGATGTTTGCAACCATGTATAAAATTCAAGAATGCGATATATCAGCTTCAAGTTTTTACAAACTTAGAAAATGATTTTTTTGACAGAGAGAGAGAGAGTGAGAGGAAGAGAGTGAGCTTGGGAGGGGCAGAGAGAATGTTAAGCACTGTCCATGCTTAACACAGAGCCTGACTCAGACTCACGGGGCTCAGTCTCACAACCATAAGATCATGACCTGAGTCAAAATGAAGAGACCCACATTCAATCAAGGAGCCACCCCATAGAAAATAAATTTGCAGTACACTTCTAAAAGTTGTCACCTAATCACAAATATTAGAAACAGGGAAATACCAGTGGAGCCATTCATCTCCCCAAAGGTATTAAGAAGCATATTTATGATATAAAGACCAGTCCTCTTAAACTTCATCAGATTGTTCTTCCATGGCATTCTTTTTCTTACACCAGAATTTCAGCATGAACTTTTCATCACTTTTCAGTTTCAGGGTCCACCTATGAAAATGCTGGTGGATTAAAAAAAACAAACCAAAACAGGAAAGAGTCACAAAAATTACTAATACTAGGAATTGGTTCTCGGTGTACAAAGTTAGATGAAACCCTAGTTGCCATCCTACACTGTAGTTGTTCTTTGTACACCTGCCTGGGTCAATAAAATAAGAAGGCTTTGAGGACACCTATACCCCCTTCAACCTGAGTTTGAAGTTTGATGTGTTTTACGTTAAAATTTTATTTGAAGAGAGATTTCTTAGGCCAGCCTATTTTGGAAATAATAGTCTTAGAGAAGAAAAAAAAAAGGATACGATTTTTGTATCTCACAAAAATAAGTAATATAGTGGATACCACTCTGTTTTTACTAGGGACAAGAAAGGAAGAAATAGAGTTAAGTAACATCTGAAGGAAGGACTTAAAAGGAAATGCTCCTTGATTCCAAGAGCATCAACATCCTACAGAAATAGTACCTACATGAATCAAACTAATAGAAAGCCTTCCCTGGGAACTATATAGGTGATATAGAACATTTCAGGATGACTTCATTTTCTCTATTTTCACCTTTATCCTACTCCAGGTGGACATTCTGTGGGGCCAGCTATTATTAACACGGGAATATTTCTCCCTGTCCCACCTGGTTCATACACTAAGAATTGGGTTCAAGTGGGAGAGAATTGAACCATCTTTTGAGAACAGTCTCAATGAATCTGATTTGTGAATTGGTCATATAGGATTTTAAATATTTATCTCTAGGGGCACCTGGGTGGCTCAGTCACTTAAGTGTCCGACTTCAACTCAAGTCATGATCTCCCAGTTTGTGAGTTCAAGCCCCACATCAGGATCTGTGCTGACAGCTCCGAGCCTGGAGCCTGCTTCAGATTCTGTGTCTCCCTCTCTCTCTCTCTCTCTCTGCCCCTCTCCCACTCATGTTCTGTCTCCCAAAAGTAAATAAATGTTAAAAAAAAATTAATATTTGTTTCTAGATGATCCTTTCTCCTTAGTGTACATCTCACATTAAAAAATTAAACTTAAGGGGCACCTGGCTAGTTCATTCAGTAGAACATACAACTCTTGATCTCAGGGTTGTGAGTTCAAGCCCTGCATTGGGCATGGAGCCTACTTTAAAAAAACCTAAATGTGAAACGGTCCTCTTTTTAAATTTTTTTTTAATGTTTATTTATTTTTGAGACAGAGAGAGACAGAGCATGAATGGGGGAGGGGCAGAGAGAGAGGGAGACACAGAATTGGAAGCAGGCTCCAGGTTCTGAGCCATCAGCCCAGAGCCTGACGCAGGGCTCGAACTCACAAACCGTGAGATCGTGACCTGAGCCAAAGTCGGATGCTCAACCGACTGAGCCACCCAGGCGCCCCGAAACTGTCCTCTTTCTGCATTTCAGAGAGAATTTAAAACCCTTTTTTACTTTGCCAATTGGGCACTAAGTATCAATTATTTATAGTTTTTATTTTATTTCTAAAATTGGAGACTTCATAACTATGGCCCATTACAACCCCATCTTTAACAGCCATATTGTGGTTTGGGGATTGTTGTAGTTTTTTGTTGTTTGTTTGTTTGTTTGTTTTTTAAATGACACAACATGATTGATGTAATCTGGTATGATTCATTACAACGTCAAGTATCAGCAGAACATTTTGAAAAAATATTCACCAAAATCTATTACTGTAAAAATTGCCATTTGCAGATTCTTTTTTCTGGCTAATTTCCTGCGTGGTGAAACAACACCTTGTTGACGTCAAGGCACATGCTTTTAGGAAGTGTGGTTATTAAAATAGGTGTTCCTTAAGTCCTGGTATTGCCTTAAGGTTTATCGTTAAGAAGCTAACAAGTATCAGGTGAAATCTGAACGATGTTTCTTCCACTTACACACCATATCTAAGTAAAAGAAATACAGTGTTATGATTGGTGCTCCTGCCTTGATCTTACCTTTTGATTACAAGGGATGAAAATCCTTATGTTCAGGTTGGTTGCAGCTTAATCACATGATGACAAAGAGAAGCAAAGAGCTGGATCCTGGGCTCATTGGACTGTCAATTTCTTCCTTATGGAAGATGTTTGTTTCCCAAAGCTTAGGGTCATAAGGCAAAAGTCTAATGCCCCCCTTTTTCTCCTCTAGTGGCCAGACATTTTGAACCAGCTTTATTGTCCATGATGTGACCAACAGTCACCCAGATGGAGGTAAACCAAAGCCCTGTTTACAAACACACTAAAGCCAGATTATTCTGTCAATCACAAAGTACACCAAGCATCATTCCTCACTCATTTAGCTCATGGTTTGGTGCCCCTTCCTACATATGAGATACAGGAAGGGCTAGAAGTCAACAAATATTCTTGTTTAAAAAAATTTTTAAACATTTATTTATTTTCAAGAGACAGACACAGTGTGAGGGGGGAGCTGCAGAGAGAAAGGGGGACAGAATCTGAAGCAGGCTCCAGGCTCTGAGCTGGCAGCGCAGAGCCCGATGTGGGGCTCGAACCCACCAACAGTGAGATCATGTCCTGAGCTGGTCGGGCACTCAACTGACTGAACCACCCAGGCACCACTAGAAGTCAACAAATATTATAAGTAAATACATACCGTAAGTATGTTATTAGGTTAAAACAATTCGCCAGTTTCAATATAAGATTGTTTCATTTTGCATTTAAAACTTGTTTGAAAACTCATCTCTCCCAGGGTTCCTGGGTGGCTCGGTCAGTTGAGTGACCGACTTCAGCTCAGGTCATGATTTCACGGTTTGTGAGTTCAAGCCCCATGTCAGTCTCTGAGCTGTCGGCTCAGAGCCTGGAGCCTGCTTCTGATTCTGTGTCTCCGTCTCTCTCTGCCCCTCCCCCACTCATGCTCTGTCTCTCTCTCTCTCTCTGTCTCAGAAATAAATAAACATTAAAAAAAAAATTTCTTTTTTAAAAAAAGAAAACTCATCTCTCCCAAAGTACTACTCCCTGTATGTGTTGAAGCCGAAGGGATAATTACTGTATGAAGCCTCATGTTAGCCAGCATTCAAACACCTTTTCAACTGGTTTTTAAAATATTTGGAGTTCAGCTTATTTCTTAGGTTATAATTCTGTCAATCAGGAATTGTTTCTCTTTTATCCTTGCCATTCCATGTGTCGTTAACATCTTATAATTTATACAAGATGTGAACAAAGGTGAATGTGTAAAGATACATTCTGAAATTTATGGGATTGCTTTTTTAATAAAGGCCTTTGGGCTAGCATCACAACTCATTTTCAAAAACTATTTTAGCATGAGAAATCTCTCCTGCCTCAATTTTATCTGTGTTACCAAAATACGTATCAAATGTTTGCCACGACTATATCTTTTTAGCTGCCCCACCCCCAGTTCCATATTCTGTGTGCTGAATGAGGCCTACAGAAAAAGTACTCATTCAAAAATGTTGGGGCGCCTGGGTGGCTCAGTCGGTTAAGCGTCTGACTTCAGCTCAGGTCATGATCTCACAGTCTGTGGGTTCAAGCCCTGTATCGGGCTCTGTGCTGACAGCTTAGAGCCTGGAGCCTGCTTCGGATTCTGTGTCCCCCTCTCTCTCTGCCCTTCCCCAACTAGCACTCTGTCTCTGTCTCTCAAAAAGCAAAATAAAAACGATTAAAAAAAAAAAAAAAGAATAACAGAATAGAAAAGAAGGAAAGCCCCTATATTCTAAAAAAAAAAAAAAATGTTTATCAAGCACATAGTAGGTGCTTGTTGCTGTTCTAGGTCCTTGTGACACACAGTGAACAAAGTCAAGCCCCCCCTCCCCCACCCTCAGACTTACATTCTATGGGGAAGATAGGCAGTAACCAAATGCGTAAGTAAATGTGTCAGACGTGATGAGTGCTGGGGAGAAAAATTAAGTGAAGCAAGTGTATGGGGAGAAGGGGAGGACACTCTCCTTCCTGTGGTCATTTATTCAAAATACACATTTGAAACCCACTGTACCCACTATGTACAAGGCACTATAGTGAGAAGCAGGCAAGATGGACACAGGCCCTGGCTTATAGCTCGTCAGAGGAGATGTAAAGTTCCATGTAACCAGTTTTTTAAGCTTTTGAAACCCTGGTGGGGTAATCAGCCATGAAGTAGTAAAATCATTACTTTCAAGTGTGCCCTTCCCATGATTTCTTTCCCACCTCCTAACCAATATGTAGGAGTTCTCCAGAAAGTCCTACAGGAGTCCTCCTCACTGAAAGTGGATCCTAAGCCTGTTTGATGCCTCAATATTCCCCCTAAGTTCCACCCTAAATCACCACCCCCAGCCTCTTGGCAGGCACCCATCTGCAGAGATAGCTGGCAAGACAGCACAACCTGGTTGGTCCACTTGACTGACACAAAACTCACATGTTTTTGTTGTTGAGTATAGCAGTATAGCCTGGTTCCCCGCTGTTGTCTCTTTATTGTCTCTCCCCTGTTCGTTTTCCCATATGCAAAAAGGTCACAAAAACAGAGCAGAAAAAGTGACATAGAAGCAAATGTGCAACCAGAGAATGGACTCCCAGCCCTCCACCCTGCAGATATTTAGCATCTCTACAGGGGCGTCTCCTGAAGCCCTCACTCTTGGTTAGAAAGATGGAATGTTCCACTTTCATTCTCCACAAGGAGGGAAGGAGAAGAACCACAACTTTGTTCCCAATACCTTCCATCTTTCAGACTCTACATTTGATATAGCTCAGCAGAAAATTGTAAATTGTGAAATGTGAGAGGAAATAAGAAAGTGTAACACATAACCAAAAGAAAGCATAACCAATAGAAGCAGATCAATAGATGACATATTTACTGAAATTAGCAAAGGCTCTAAATAACTTTTATGCATAGGGGCACCTGGGTGGCTCAGTTGGTTAAGCATCTGTCTTCAGCTCAGGTCATGATCTCACGGTTCGTGAGTTTGGGCCCCATCCCAGGCTCTGGGCTGACAGCTCGGGCCTGGAGCCTGCTTCAGATTCTGTGTCTCCCTCTCCCTGTGCCCCTCCCCTGTTCACACTCTGTGTGTCTCTCTCTCAAAAATAAACATTAAAAAAACTTAAATAACTTTTATGCATACATGAAATGGTTTATAGGAAAAGATGGATGTAATGAGGATTTTTCTGGCAAGAAAATGGAAACTTTCCAAAGCACCAGATGAAAATTCAAGCACCAAAAAAAAAAAAAAAAAAAAAAGATAATACAGTCTCTATGATGGTTTTAAGTTGATGGGGCATGCTTAGTATCACATTGAACACTGAGGAAGAAAGGACGAAGTAAGACAGGTGAATGAAAACTACTCAAACTGAAACCAGGGGCAGAGAGAGGTTGAAAATTTTTTAAATATATGTAGAGAGCATTGATGAACTATGGAAAAAAATACCAAATAATCTAATTGTATAATTGGAGTCCTGAAAAGAAATAAAGAGAGCAGAAAAACACTTGAAGATGTGTTGATTTTTTTCCCCAAATGATGTGAAAAACCAACCCATAGGTCCAAGAAACTCAACAAACTCCCAGCCAGTATAAATGCAAAATAAATCACAGTGTAAAATAGACAAAAATTAGATTAGACCAAAGTCAAGTAGGTTTATTTTCTGAAGACTGTCTTAGAGTCTTCAGTATATACATTACAAAATCCCTACAGGAGAATATAATATGCACATTTTGCAGTTTTTAAAAAAGGAAACCCTTTTTTTGTAAAAAGGATTTCTTTTTTCCTGAGGCTGCTCTTCTCAGGTACATATTTTGTGAAATCCTGGGATGGTGATAGGGATAGATGTATAAACAGACCACAGATTGGAAGCATCACTACAGTAATGTGGAGAATATGTTTTATAAACATAACAAATAGACCAAGCAGTTTTACCTAAGTATAGAACAAATGTACGGGTGAGCAAGATAGTAAGTATTCTATGTGAACGAATGGCTTTTGTGAGAATAAAATACCAAAGGGCCTCTAAGAACAGAATGAAAAATTCAGTGTGATAGGAGGTCAGGATGCTTGGGGGGAAAATGGCTAAGAAAAGTATAATAGGCTAATTTGGGGATGGCTTTGTATACATTAAAGATTTTGAATTCTACCCACTTTTTTTTAAATGTATTTTGCAAGGAGTAGGATGAGATAAACAAGAAGAAACGCTGGGTACAGTCAGCTCGTTTAGAAAGTTTAGTTTGCCAGTTATAGGGAGAACGGATTGGAATGAGGTCATTGGTAATAGAGAACCAATTAGAAAGCTACTAAAATAATCTAAGGAGGGGCACCTGGGTGGCTCAGTCAGTTGAGCGTCCAACTTCGGCTCAGGTCACGATCTCACAGTTCGTGGGTTCGAGCCCCACGTCAGGCTCTGTGCTGACCGAGGCTTGCTTGGAAAGCCTGCTTCGGATTCTGTGTCTCCTTCACTCTTTGCCCCTCCCCCGCTCACGCTTTGTCTCACTCTGTTTCTCAAAAATAAATAAATGTAAAAAAAAAATTTTTTTTTAAATAATCTAAGGAGAATGGCAAGAAAAAACAGTTGTAAGAGCTAGCGGTAGAATTTCTCTCAGTGGAGAGAACTATCGAATGATTAATTTTATGCGTCAACTTGACTGGACTAAAACGTGCCTAGATATTTGTTCCAACACTATTCTGGATATATCTTTGAGAGTGTTTCTGGATGAGATTAATATTTATATTGGTAGACTGAGTAAGGCAGATTGCCCTCCTTAAGGAGAGCCACCTTCATTCAATCGGTTGAAAGCCTGAATGGAATAAAAAAGGCTGACCCTCACAGATAAAGGAGAATTCCTCCTGCCTGACTCATGTGAGCTGGGACATGAGTCTTTTCCTGCCTTGAGATTCAGACTACAACCTTGGCCCTTCTTGAATCCTGGGCCTGCTGGCTTTTGGACTGGAGCTTACAACATTGGTTCTCCTGGTTCTCGAGCCCTAGATGTGGACCGGAACTGCACATCAGCGGGCGGGGCCTCCAGCTTGCTGACTGCAGATGTTGGGACTCCTCAGCTTTCACAGTTGCATGAGCCATTCCCTTATAATAAATCTCTTTCTATAAACATGCGCATTCTACGGGCTCTGCTTGTCCAGAGAACCCTGACTAATACACGTCGTGTTTAGCTTCTGACCACTTTTGTTTGGAGAAGATATCTCTGAGCACATGGCTGGAATAGGAGGGAGGCTAAGCTGTAACTCAACTTGCCTAACTTATCCATCAACAGGAATTTGGGGCTGAGAATGAGGATAACCATGAGAGGAAGGAGAGCAAAGCAGACAGAGGGAGGAAAGACTCTCGAACCTAATAGGCCTTGTGAATCAGTTCGCAAGTGATGATGTGGAATAAACAGCGAGCCCTGATGGCAGTTCAAAACTGCTGAGGATCCAGCATCCACCGGACGCTGGAAAAGCAGCTTCCTGCATAAGAGAAGCCTACAGCCAAAGTCATGTCTCCTGGAAAAACCCAGATTTCATTTGGAGGGGCAGGAGAAAGGATTATTTCAAGACAGTAGCATTTAGGTAGGCTTCACAGGAATGTCCCAACTCAGCCCTGGTATTCATTCCTCTGCCTCAGAGGTTGCCACAAGAGGTTTCCATCTCAAGGGAACGGTAGCCAAATGAGACCAACTTTGCTATGTCATGTTAGCTGGGCTTCTTCCTAAGTGCCTGCTATGGTTCCTGAGTGCAGGCTCCGTGTCCCTGCAAAATTCCTGTGTTGAAATCTTTATGCCCACTATGTCGGTATTAGGAGGTGAGGTCTTTGAGAGGTGCATAGGTCATGAGGTGGAGCCCTCGTGAATGGGATTAGGGGTCTTATCAAAAAGACGCCACAGAGCTCCTTCCCCCCGATTCCATTGTGTGAGGATACACTGAGCAGCTGCCAGCTATGAGCCAGAAAGTGGGCCTTCACCAAAACATTACCATGCTGGCATCTTGATCTTGGACTTGCCAGCCACCAAAACTGTGGGGAATAAATTTCTCTTATTTATAATCTCCCAGTCTGCAGTATCTTGTGACAGCAGCCCAAATAGATGGAGACAGTGCCCTACCTGCAGACCTGTGATAAAGGGGCACAAGAGCATAGAGCTTGGCCCCACAGTAGGAGCAAGGCCTCCCAACTTTGCACAACTGAATATAGATCTTGGAAATATTTCTTTTGTGTATGGCCATTTCTAGGGAAATCCCAAGCGAAATCTAGCACGTAGAAACACAGCCTTGTGCGTTCAACATGACCTTGTTACAGAACCAGGAGTAGGAGTGATAATGGCAAATATAAGGAAGTTAATATCCTAGATTCTTCCCAGAGTAGCAATCCCCTCCTTCCTTGGTCTGCTTGGGACACAGGACCTCGGGAGCAGAGATGCAAGGGAAGGTAGGGTGCCAAACGTGGGTAATAGTGTCCAAAGACCCTTCTTCTCCCCTATTTGAAATGGGCTTGTTTATGATTAAGTAGTAATTTCCATTCTGTCTTTTCTGGACCCTCCTATATTCCACAGAAGGGTCTCAGGGGCCATCGATGGGAGCGAGATAGCGCACTGGGGGTGCTGATGATACTTGTGAATTTCCACCATCTTCTCAAAGAGCAATTTCCTTTCCATCTGGTTTAAGTCTTGGTCTTCTACTAGCATATTCTTTTAAGAAAGAATTCCGTGGCTAAGTCTTTTTTTTAAATCTCTGTGATGAGAGATTATACAGTTGGGTGAGTAAGAGTACATAAGGGATTATCTTTGAGAATATAGGAAGGAAAAGGAATTTGTTTGATTCTGGGGTAGACACAAATGTATCCAGGGTCTAAGAGAAGCAGAACTTCGTCAAATGCAGATAACTTGTCATAGCACGCACTGATAACAGCAGCAATAGTTGAGTTTATGGAGTACTTACTGTGTGTCAGGCACTACTCTGAATACTTTAGAGTCTTTATTTTATCCTCATAAACAACCCTATGAGGCAATTATGTTCAACTGTATCCTCCCAAACTTTATGTTCAAGTTCTAACCTCCAGGACCTAGTGTATGACCTTATTTAGAAATAGGGTCTTTGCAGGCGTAACCAAGTTAAGATGGAGTCATATTGGGTTAGGGTGGTGTCCCTTGTAAGGAGAGGCACAGAGACTCAGACACACACATGCACACACAGGGGGAGCAACATGTGAACATGGAAGCAGAGACTGGAGTGAAGCAGCTAAGGATTGCCAGCAACCATCAGAACCTGGAAGAGGTAAGGAAGGATTTTTCCTTAGAGCCTTCAGAGGTGTCATGACTCTGAGGATGCCTTGATTTTGGACTTCTGGTCTCCAGAACTGTGAGAATAAATTCCTTTTGTTTTAAGCCACCACAAACTGGGTGGGAACTAATACAGGAGAAGTATGGATCGGAACCATATAAAATTGTTCTTTTTCTAACTATAGATGAATGTCAAGCGATTTCATATAATTTAGTCTCTTATTACTTTCTACAAGATGAACTATGTTCCAGACATGTAAATTCACACTTCCAAGGTCACTTAGGTAGGAATCGGCAGAGCCAGAATTTGAATTTACAATCTGGCTCTAGATCCCAAACTTGGATCATTTTGACACAAAACTGGGCAGAATTCCAGAATGTAAATGAGTGATAAGTCTGGGAGGATTGGTTTTACTTTTGATGTTTAGTTTTCATTTGCTTTGCTTTTTCTTGTACTATCATCATCGAGTAGCAAGGACCTATTTTCATCTAGATCAGATGAAACAGACATCGGTGAGCTTTGGAGAGAAGATGAGAAGACATTGTATAGACTTGGCCTCCATGTCTGTGGCATTGCAACTATTTTGAATCTGGTTCTGGTTTTATTCCCTAAGTACAGAACCTTGTGGCAAGCCTCGGTTCTAAATGCATTTGACATTGGACTATATATTCCTTCAGGTGCAACATGCACTATAAATATGTATTTCTTGGTTCAGGTCCTTTGGTGTGGCTTCATATGGGAAAAGATATATATGTATAGTATAGTCTATGTACATCATATGTACAATGATACAGTAAACTCGTAAACAGGCCAGTCATTAAGTCTTTCACACACACACACACACACACACACACACACACACTGCCTCATTAATTCACATGTAGCCCCAGTTTGCCTCCTTTACCTCCCAGGATAACCAAAAGTTCTACCTTTTATTTATTCAGGCTTCTTTAGAGCCCCTATACACTCTTGAATTTTTGAGGTCATCCAAACTTGACGCTGATAGGCAGGTGATTTTGTACGAAATCCTTCTTCATGTCGGCTGTTCCTCCTCTTACTTACCTTCTAAGATTTATGTTACTAGTATCAGGGGTCTTTAAACTTTCTTGAGTTGGAGAACATTATAACAACCACTTTGACTCCCCAGAAAAATGCACATAGGATAAAACAGTTCTTATAAGTTCATGGATTTGATTAATCTTCTGAAATCCATCCTGGGCCATCTACCTTTAATAGGGATTCTTTTTTTTTTTTTTTTAACGTTTATTTATTTTTTGAGATAGAGAGAGACAGAGCATGAATGGGGGAGGGGCAGAGAGAGAGGGAGACACAGAATCGGAAGCAGGGTCCAGGCTCTGAGCCATCAGCCCAGAGCCCGACGCGGGGCTCGAACTCACGGACCGCGAGATCGTGACCTGAGCTGAAGTCGGACGCTCAACCGACTGCGCCACCCAGGCGCCCCAATAGGGATTCTTTTCTTGAGCTCCAGGGCCTGAATAGGTAAAATAGCATGATACTCTGATCTGAAAAGTTGGGTTGTATTAGTTAGGAATTTAGAAGTATTAGTTAGAAATAGAAGCCCTAACCCCTCCCATATATATACATAAATGTAAATATATACATACATACATATATGTGTGTGTGTGTGTGTGTGTGTGTGTGTGTCTGTAGTTTTTCAAGTGAAAAAAGTCCACCCTTAACTGGCTTAAATGCTAACACAAAATGAAATAGAACAACATGGTGGTG
This sequence comes from Panthera uncia, assembly GCF_023721935.1. Taxonomy (NCBI): domain Eukaryota; kingdom Metazoa; phylum Chordata; class Mammalia; order Carnivora; family Felidae; genus Panthera; species Panthera uncia. Next base: position 36,556,260 of record NC_064816.1, read on the forward strand.
AAGGGAGTGGAGAAGGTAAGGGTGCACGTAAATCTATGGGTAACACCAAGGTGGCTTGATATAGGGTACATGTGAGTTGGCCAAGTTCCCTTTGTTGCCTCTGCTTCCTCTGGGTTGTCCCTTTGCTCAAAAGATGTAGTCAGAGATATCTGTCAGCAGCTATTGGGGCTGTTTTCACCCAGGTGCCCAGCCAGCGGAAAAGAAAATATTTCTTCTCTGAACTATTGATTAAGCATCCCTGGCTTCAGGAATTCAACCATCCTGGTTAAGATGCTCATCTGTAAGCCAATTACTACAACAACCAGGGGTGGGCTCACTTTGGCCTTTTCATTCCAGAACTGGGAGTGAAATCAGCTGCCCCACGTGTAAATGGGCAAGGAAATGAACCTAAATAGAAAATTAGACAAAAGGGGGTGGACCCTGGGGGCCAAAACCAGCAAATGTGTACCATAAGGATATGTTAGGGTTTACATTTGAAATTTATACATGACTCACAGTTGAAAACTCATTGCTTCCAGGATGTGGATGGCCATGATCAAATCATGCCCCTTGAGTCCCAACACTGTGTACCTCAGTGAGCCAATATTGCATGGCCGCTGGTGAGGAGCCTGTGCCTTTCCCCTCTACCAGTATTTGTGAAAGGGTCCCAGTGAAGTCATTTATATATTTTAGAGTAGTTAATGTGCCCCTATGGGCCTGCAGCGAAAGATGCATTTTGAATTATCTAATGAGTAAATGGGGCATTTAGTTAGACACAGTCTAATTACTTTAGGTCTTTGTAAAATATTAATTTAAGGCAACTGCAGCATTAAGGAGTAAGTTTGCCAAGTGGTGCTCAGTGATTTAGCTTTGCAACTGCCATTAATATCAATAGAAGTCTCGCAGCTCACTTGCCACCCATTGCTTTGGAAATGCACCCTAAGGTACAGAAGTCAGCTTCTGTGAAATTTTGTTTCAATTAATGTTCCAGGAGGAAGTGCAGCATCTAGCTTTTGTATACAAGTGTATCACTTTACTGATGGGCCATCGGGGGCTGATTGATGTCCATAAACTCAGGTTTGCCTTTCATGCTCTGCCATTGCTATTGTTGAATTTCTGGTGTAAAGGAAGTCCCAAATTCTAGAATACACCTGCAAGAATAAGTTGATTTTTCCAAGGGGATGACATGATTTGCCTTGGAATTAAAATACCTTCCTAGGAACATACCCTGTGAATATACTACAGCAGATTTGTTCAGGCATTTTCCTAAAGATGACAGGTAGTAGGTGTAAAACACGTGACACAAACGCTGAATAACTGAATTGCCACTTAGAAAAAAGTACATCAGAACAACGCTGAAGTTGCCTCGCACTGGACTGTCTTACATAGAACAACAGCTATTGCCTTGGCTGGTTTGTGCCAACGGAAGGCAATGTCTGATTCTATTTCGAGTAGCTTCTCAATCACCGATCAGGGGCTTACTTGCCTGACACCCCTTTATTAGCCTCATTAACGAGTCCTCCAAATCTGGGGAAGGTATTGTGGGAAATAAGTCGTCATCCTCTGCCCCTGACCCTTGCACCTTCTCAGTGCTCAACTCCAGACGGGAGTGGCGGGCTTGATGTCATGATGTGCCATGAGAAGCTGTTAGGATGGGAAGGGCTGTGGAAATGTTGTATAGATGTACTGTGCTGCAGTGATTCCATGGGAGGATCCCTGACATAGAAGTAGCTCTGGAACAAGATGCTTAGTTCAGAGAAGCCCTAACCCCTCCCAGAAAACGCAGAAACTTGCCCGCTGGGCTTTGCAGTGAAAGTTCTAAGAAGACATTGCACTGATTCTTTAGCATGGAAATAACACATACCATGTAAGAGAACATGTAGCAAACACGTAATTTTGGAAACCATCCAGGATGGTCCATTATCATTCATGCCTTTATTTCATGCCACATACCTTCATGTCTAACTTCATTCAATTCCTTCTCTTAGAAAGTCCCTGGTATCATTAGTGTCTGGATCCCTTTGCAAATTGCAAGAGCTAATTTAATTTGGGGGTGGGGAGGCTAAGTCTCTATGCTCCCTTTCAACTCCAACAAATATTTCATTGTTTGTAATGCCTCTTAATACGCTAAACAATATTTATGCCGCACTCTACAACATTTTATAACTTTCTTCTAATTGCCTTAGCAGTCTTTAAAACCAGAGCTTAGCACTTCGATAATAAGCGTATTA